>NW_010286344.1:16061-17032 GCF_000700745.2 Antrostomus carolinensis
AAGGCCGTTAGCATCCTGGCTTGTATCAGAAATAGTGTGGCCAGCAGGACCAGGGAAGTGATTGTGCCCTTGTACTCAGCACTGGTGAGGCCACACCTTGAGTACTGTGTTCAGTTTGGGGCTCCTCACTACAAGACATTGAAGTGCTGAAGCATGTGCAAAGAAGGTCATCAAAGCTGGGGAAGGATCTGGAGCACAAGTCTTATGAGGAGTGGCTGAGGAAACTGGGATTGTTTAGTCTGGAGAAGAGGAGGCTCAGGGGAGACCTTATGGCTCTCTACAACTACCTGAAAGGTAGTGAGGTAGGTTTTGGTCTCTTCTCCCAAATGACAAGTGATAGGACAAGAGGAAATGGCCTCAAGTTGTGCCAGGGGAGGTTTAGGTTGGATATTAGGAAAAAATTCTTCCCCAAAAGGGTTATTAAGCACTGGAACAGGCTGCCCAGGGAAGTGCTTGAGTCACCATCCCTGCAGGTATTTAAAAGACACATAGATGTGGTGCTTAGGGACATGGTTTAGTGGTGGACTTGGCAGTGTTAGGTTTATGCTTGGACTCAATGGTCTTTTCCAACCTAAAAGATTCTATGATTAGATCCATAGGGCATCACAATCACTGTAATGTCCAATGATGAGATAAGGCAAAACAACAGAAATTATCTGATTTATTCCTTCTGTGCACATCACTGAATAGTTTTCTTTTGTGCAGTTTGTTGAGCCAGACCATAATTCACACTTCAGAATCTGGTTCACTTGGGTGTTCTCCCTTTTGCAGTGCTGGCTGCGGTGCTTGTACCGTCAGCCCGCTCCCTGCATGGGCCAGCTACGTGGATATAATAACAAACTGTCTGTTGGCCAGAATTTACACTTGTTTCCTCTTTTTCTAAAGGTGTGCCAACAATGAAATACCTTTCTCTGAGATGAGCTTACTCCCTTTTAAAACTCCCTTTTAATACTACTCCTTTGAGGGTGGGT
>NW_010286344.1:17080-44603 GCF_000700745.2 Antrostomus carolinensis
ATGCCCTCACTCAAATCCTTTGAGGTTTTAAAGTTTCCAAAATACATCTGCAGACTTGCAGTTGTCCTATTTTACAAAAACAAAAATACATGCTTAGGAAGGAAAGTGTTTTGGCTTTTTTTCCCTGTCTTTTGAAGAAGTGATTAAAAAACCTAGAACAGAAAGGGAACTTCATCCTGCAAATGCTGAAGTGCCTACCTAGTTCTTGCTTTGGGCTTCACACCAGTGCTGTTAACAACAGCAGACCGGTCTTTCCAAGCATGCATACTTGGAAAAATGAAGTATGTCTCATTTTGGTATAATCCATTGGAGCATTCAGTCATGCAAGAACAATTTCTGTCCAGAAGATCAGTAGATGAAACATGCCTGTGGTCAAGTTTTTTTTATTCTTTAATTTTTTTTTTCTTATATTAATTGCTATATTTAATGGAATTACCACCTCATTTGTATTCCCAGAAAGAGTGATGTTTATTGCTGCTCTCAATTTCAGTGAAGAAAAATAATCCTGTTTTAAATCAAACACTTGTTTATATGATCTAATAGAAAACACCAGGCTGTACATCAAATTCAAATGGAAAACAGATGTATTAAATTGACAGTAAGAATAAATTTGTCACAGCTATAAATGCTTATTGAGATATATATTTATATACATATGTGTGTGTGTATATATAATTTTTTTTTGAGGGTTGGAGGAGAGGAAGGAAAAGAACATTGCTTTAGAGAACGTCACCAAAGGGATGCAGTGTAGTCGCTTCAGATTTAAAATTATATTTTAAGAGATATGAAAACAGAGACGAGGCACATATGAAATTTTAACTTAAGGGTTTGAAGATTTGATTTCAGGATTAGGGTTGTTAAATTGATTTAGTTTAAGTAGTCCAAAATGCATTTTGCAAAATTTCTCAAACTATAGGAAACATGGTAAGCTCAAAGTACTTGGGAAAAAGATTGCATATAACTGATACAAGATATTCCAGTTTGGGAAAGGAGCATCTCTACAGTGCTTCATAGCCAGTTGTCTGTGAGCCATTTTTTTACTTTAGATTTTGACCAAAAAATCTAAAGTAAAAAATTGTGATGGGTGTGATGGGTGGCTTTCTAAGTCCTCATTTGCACACACACCCTTCCATCATGAACACACTCTTAAAAACAGGTCTCAAATGCACATTTAAATGTAACTGTCAAATTAGTCCAGTCCTGAAGCATGAATACCTCCTTTCCCATCCTGCGTAAAGTTCTGTCTCAGTGTTGTAGTATCAGCAGGTTTCATTTGACTGTACACTGACTAACTATGCAGTGTAATTTTGTCACCTTTACAAAAGCTGGGGCGCACTATACCCTTCTTCCAGTCCTCCAAAAATTCAGATAGGTTCTTTTTTATTTCCCATGCCTAGAATTTTTTCTCATCTCTCTGGAGTCCATCCGACATAATGCAGCAGATTGACAAAAGGTTTTAAAATCTGTTTTGTACAAGGTGGCCTCAGGTGATAACATGTGAATTGTGCCACTAATGTCTGAGCCACTCACAGCACAGAGCAGGAGGAGTCCTGGACTCTCAAGGTGGAGCTTTTTACCAGGGTTGCTCCCCAGCAGCATCTGAGCCTTAGAGGTGATCCTACACTTGTGCTTCCTCAGCCACAAATCCAGCTAGTTCTGCTGCAGTGCTAATAAAAGGGGTCTAAGGAACTATTAAGAAAGAGGAAGAGGGAATCCCTATATGAAGAGGTGGGAGAAATCTCTGTGATTTTACTCCAGTCACCTAAGTTACTTCACATCCACAGTATGCTGGGGAAGGCTTTTGCTGATTTTCAATTTCCAGGAGTTGAACTTGCTTTAAAGAGCTGCAACCTGGACAAGCTGAAGAAGTGGGCCTCTGTGAACCTCATGAAGTTCAACAAGGCCAAGTATAAGGTCCTGCACCTGGATCAGGGCAGTCCCTGATATCAGTAGAGGCTGGGGATGAAGGGATTGAGAACAGCTCTGCAGAGAAGGATGTGGGGGTACTGGTGGATGAAAAGCTGGACATGAGCCAGCAATGTGCACTCGCAGCCCAGAAGGTCAACCATATCCTGGGCTGCATCAAAAGCAGCGTGGGCAACAGGTCGAGGGAGGCGATTCAGCCCCTCTACTCCACTCTGATGAGACCCCACTTGGAGTACTGCATCCAGTTCTGGAGTCCCTAAGCACAGGAAAGACATGGGACCTGTTGGAACGGGTCCAGAGGAGGGCCACAAAAATGATCAGAGGGATGGAACACCTCTCCTTTCTCTGAAGAAAGGCTGAGAGGGTTGGGGTTGTTCAGCGTGGAGAATAGAAGGCTCTGGGGAGACCTTACTGCAGCCTTTCAGTACTTGAAGGGGGCTTATAAGATGAGGACAAACTTTTTTATCAGGACCTGTAGTAATAGGACAAGGTTTTAAACTAAGAGAGGGTAGATTTAAACTAGATATAAGGAAAAAAATTTTTACAACGAGGGTGGTGAAACATTGGAAAAGATTGCCCAGAGAGGCGATGGAAGTTCCATCCCTGGAGACATTCAAGGTCAGGTTGGATGGGGTTCTGAGCAACCTGATCCAGTTGAAGATGTCCTTGCTTACTCCAGGGGGTTGGACTAGATGACCTGTAAAGGTCCCTTCCAACACAAACCATTATATGGTTCTATTTTTTTTTTCTTCTTTTCCCCTTCCTTACTCTGTTGTTCAGTACTTTGCCCTTTCTTAAATGCATTTTCCCAGAGGTGTCATTTGGCAGATGGGCTCAGCTGTGCCCTGCAGCGGGTCCATTGGAGTTGCCTGGAACCAGCTGTGTCCAAGCATGGGACATCCCCAGTCCCTTCTCACAGAGGCCAGCCCTCCATCCCCTTACTAGCAAAGCATTGCCACCTAAACCAAATACAGTGGGATATAACGCAATAAGCGATTCCAGGATGTGTGTTGGTCAGCTATTGATTTTTACCCAGTGCTGTCCATAGTGGATCTGTCATATGTATTATGAAAAGTGTTAAGAGTTCAAGGCCAGGCTAGATGAGGCTTTGAGCAATCTGGACTAGTAGAAGGTGTCCCTGCTCGAGGCAGAGGGATTGGAACTAGATGATCTTTAAAGTCCCTTCCAACCTATACTATTCTTTGATTCGATGAAAACTGCATTTTCTTGATGCCTTTTTCATCATCCGGTGTTTTCTGGGGTCGTTATGAGGTAGATGTCCTCTGCAATACAACTTCTTATGCTCTAGATTTTATGTTCTTCTCAATGTTTAAAATTCTGGGAGGTGGGGGAATTATGCATGGCATGAGTGATCATTGATCTAAAGTATCAGTAGTGATTTACAAAAGGTGTATTGGAGAAAGTGGTTCACTCTAAGCTTATTTGATTACATAGTGGGACGGTGTTAATATTTTGGCAGTAGATGAAGGGAGATTGGGTAGTGACAGCAGAATAGTATGTAATCAGTTGTAAAAACCCCTGAACGTACTCATCCTTTAAGGGGGATAATTATCTATTTAGAAATGCATCTGCATGTTCAGTGCTTGTCATGGGGCTATGCACACTGGAATAACCAAGAAGAGTTAGAGAAATTTTAGAATAGTATCTTCTTTAGCATATATGCAGAACTTTTTATTACTATTATTTATTTATTATTCTGGCGATGGCCTTGTGAAAAAGTAGTGGCACACTCTCCAGAACTGGAAGAGAGCAAAGGCATCCTTGCATGGGTTTGTGCAGAGTACACTTCTTTCCCTTGTTTCTTGATGGAATTTGACTGAGATGCTAAGTGAGCACTTCACGCTGAAGTAACCTTGGACATGCTGGGTGCACGTTCAGTAATGACTAGTTCTGAAATGTGAATTAATAGTCCTAAATCCAAACATGGCATGCTGCTGTTGTAATCTCTTATAAGGAAATGAAGACATGTAAAGTGATGTGCCCAAGGATGCAGATGGGGTCAGAAAGGAAGTGGTCTGACTGATTCCTGACCCCTCATGTTAAAACAAAAGAAACAGACAATGAATTACAAACACATGAGCAACTGCACAGTATCCTTTTAGGTTGATATTTAAAATAAAAATGCAAAAGAAAAATTCCAGACATGTTTCCTGTCTGCTGATTATATTCCCTTACTTCCTCCACATCCTAGCACTGCCTTCTTGTTGCCTTTATTTCAGTACCTGCTGTTTCTCTAACCTGAACTTCTTTCTTGATTTAGCTTTCCTTATCTTGTCTCCACTAGCTTCAGTGCACTGCATCCTTTCCTTTTACAGCTATCTCACTGCTTGCCTCCATGATCCCAGTTATGCTGGGATTGCCAGTGACTCTTTGGCGTGTTTAAAACCTTTAAATTTGAGGGCTAGGTAAATAAAGACTGCGGGGAGAGTAGAGGGGAGAAAATACCAGGAACTTGAGGATCATATAACAATTCATGTTATATAATGATACAGCACAACTACCAGATCATTGTCACCTTTTACTTTGTCTGTTTCCCCACCTATTTGTTCCACACTGTTCTGTTGTTTTGAATTGAGACTATCCCTCTATATTTTTTCCAGTTTTTAGGCCACTACTCTATTTAACAGTAACTAATAAATATCAGTAATTACTGATACATAATGCTACTTACTCATAGTGAAGATGTAGTGAGTACATGTAGGTGGGTCTGAAACATAGAGTTTGTGCATCTCTGTTGTCTTGTAGCCTGGCTTTTATCCACAGTTAGAAACAGGCAGAAGAAGAAACTCTCGACACAAATCCAGATATGCACAAACAGGACATCTGTCTTAAGTATGGATAACATGCATGCCTTTTTTTAAGGGCAGTTGACCGCTCAGGCTTTCTGTTTGTGCCTGTTATGTTTTATTAGTTCTCCTTCTATAGGTTTTGCAGGGAGAAAGCATCTTCAAAGAAAATATTTTTTATGTAGAAGGTGGGGCATCTACAGTAAACCAAAATACACTGAGAAATTTGAGCAACTTGAGGGAGGTCTTTCTGTAACTGAACCAGTAACAATCAGCATGAGCTTAGGGTTGAAGCTTCTTAAGAGGAGTGTCTCACATGCTGTGTCAGTCCTGGTCTGTGTGGTGTCTGAGCCTAAAAAGACCTTTTGAAAAATGTCTAGAATGCAAAAGGGAAATTCTGACTGTCTGGGTATCAGCCTTATTGTCTATAGACAGAATTATTATTTATAAGCAGTAGCATTAAACAAACTGGGTCGAAGTGGATATTCAAGGTCATTAATATTTTTCTGAAGTTATAAATCTGAAAACCATTTCACTATTGTTGCAAAAATCACTAAATTATTTCTACTAATGGCATCAGCCTGAGTAAAGTTCAACCAGCTTTTTCATGTTGTACTCCTGTATTGTCATAAAAGCCCTTGCCCTCATATCAACAATACTGTTATCAGAGCATACTATTCTCTTATTTATTGAACTTCACCACTTGCAGTATTTGCTGTAGTTGTTATTTTAATTTTTATTACTCATTTGTCTATTATGTTGGAAAACAGAAGCATGTTGCTACTCAAAAGCTTCTGTATGAGTCATATTGATACAATAGCGTGCACACAACACAAAAGCAGCAGAGGGTGCAGTGTTGATTGTTACCCTTCTCAGCCATACCATAATATTAAAAAAAAAAAAAAAATAGAAAAAGAAAATTCCCAAAATGTTTAATTAGCAGTCTAGCTTTGAAAAATTGCTGAAGCACTGGATTTTAGTTATAATATGTAGTGTTTCAATTTCCAGAAAACCATAAATGTTCCTAAAATGTTCAGGATTAGGTAGTTACAGCTTTTGACTTGGTATTTTTTAACAATTTAAAAACATATTTATAGGATTATTTTTTCTCCTGGTAACATGCTATAGAGAAACTTGCAAAATAATCTCTCTGGAACTTAAACAGATATTGCTAATTGTTGGATCAGGTAATGAATTTACTGATAAATGAATACAGAAACCTTGAAATATTGACAGGATATAGCCTATTTTCTGTTTGCACCATTAAATTCAAAATGGGAAAACTCTATAGGAAAGAAAATAAAGATGTGTTTCTGTAATTTCTTTTGTCATATTTTTAACATGTTGACAGTAAATGAGACATTTCTAAATTACTCTGTATATTGAATTTGCAGATATGAGGTTGTATTTTACTTATTTTCTGTACCTCTTGAGGCATTTTTGATAATTGTTATTCAGCAAGGCAAAAAAATGACAGTGTTCATTCTCTTAAACTTGAGATTTGTACTTCATAGTAATCTTTTCATAATCTTTGAGTTGTGCCTATACATTTTGCTTCATCAATCTTCAGTAAAATATGGTATTCATAAAATTAGTATGCTGCAGAGTGCAAGAGAATGTCTTACTCTTAAAGATCAGAGATGATCTTGTTCTGCTGCTCAAAGGCAATTTGAAAAAGAGAGAGACAAAGATTAATCATAGTGTTGCCATTGTTAAACCTCACTTTTTAGATTATGCTACTTTGGCACTAGAACACTTAGCACTGCGTTATTTCATATCCAAAAAATGTATTAATTCATGTTTTAGGAAATAAACAGGAGTTTAAAATAAAATCCTCCAGGATCTTCTGTTGTTTTGAAATCTAAAGGGCTCTATAATCCTTTAAACCTGTAAATACTAACAAAGAGACCATTGTCACTAAATCAAATTCATCTTTGCAGGAATAGCATGCTGCAGTGTTTCTCACAGATGATAAATGCTATTTAGTGACATGGCCTCACTTCCAGTATACCTGGTGCCCTAGTACACCAACCAGGGATCACTTTGGCTGGTATAGTGAAAATGATTAAATGTTTGTGAAACAAACAATGAGTTGGACATCTCCCAGCTCCCTGGTTGAGTAGTTTTTCTTTATCATTTCTGTAGACTGTTGCTCTGTTTAACATTAAAGGTTACATTAGGTCAATTCTTAATACAATAGTGTATTTGGCAAGAGTAGATGAGGATTAATTAGTTAATGTTTGCAGAAGACTTTGAAAATGTGAAGTGCAATGGGGGCATAAATGAATGCACCCGCTTTTCTCTGGTCTTCGAATAGGTGGTACCTGCAGAATGCTACTCATGCTTGGCAAGCATTAGCTTTCTGTGAATCTTATGACAGGTAAATTCTAAAATTTAGAATTAATTGACTGTGCTTTTAATCAGTGATTCATGAATCTTCTGAGGCTATTTTTAAATGGCCTTCAAAAAATGTTCAGATAACTGGTTTATATACAGCAAGCTGCACATGTCAAATTCATAAAAGGGCTCAAACAGCCAGTGGAAATGTTTTAAGAGTCCTGAAATAACAATCTGGGAGTCCACTGGGTGTATTTGTAACAGGGAATCTGGCATCTCTCAGAGGTCTTCAGAAATAATCTTCAGATTATTTATGAGGTTGATATTATGCAATTTATGAGTTTTCTCACACTGACTTGCAGACGTTACCCCTTCCCTGCAGTAGAAGTTTTCCACTGTTCCTTCCTTTGTACCAGGCTTGTTGTGAGATAACCAGCTGAGGTGCTGGTGAGCTAGGGGTAGATGGCAGAGCCGTAGGGAGCCGTAGAAAAGTCTTCTAAACATAATCATCTCCAGTACTTTGAGTGAACTAGGTTCAAACTGCAGTTTCAAGGTGAAAGGTCATTGTTCCCAACCCTATCTCTTAGAAGCATTTGATATCTCACACTTTTCCCTTTTCCAAGATTTAGAATATACACTATTTTCAGCAATACTCCCCTGTAAAAGGTAGTAAGTCTTCACATCTAAACATTTAAAAAAGGCAAATGATGGATTACACAGTGGACATTTTCCCATCTTCCTTTCAGGCTAGCTTCAACAATTCTACTGCCTTCTAGTTCTTGGAGATGAGATATGAGACTATTCAACTGATGACAGCAACAGACAAAAATTTAGAGATTGTGCAATTCCTTCAAACAGACATTTCCCAGACAGACTGATAACACTTCAACTTTCAAGTGACACCTCTTTTTAAAATCTAACTACAAGAAAAAAAAAAGGTAGTGTCATACAGTGTCAGGTGTGAAGTAAAACATGATTCATCTTTAGTGTTTGATTACTCCTCATTTACAGTCTGTGTTTTAACAAACAGTGTTTTCCCAACCTCTTTGATTTGACAAAAAGGTATGGATGTCTGATCTGTCTTCCCTTCTTTCTTTTTTTGTTTGCTGACCTAACTATTTGCTGGCAACTATGGATTTTCTTTCCCAACATCTCTTAGCATCTAATCTTCTTTACTATTTTCTGCTTTCTTTAGAAGTAAATATCCTCTATTTTTGGGCTTTGACACCGTTAAAGTTTGTGGTTCAGGCTGTATTATGAATGAATAAAGTTCCCTTTTATTTATAAGATTTTTTTAAAAAAGCACAAAACCAATGTTAGCTGTAGGGCGCTTCACCTGCATGGTATTTCACAGTAAAAAAAACCCCAAACAAACAACAAACCAACAACCTCCCCCCCACCCAAAAAAAAACCCTAAAACCACAAGTGTAAAGAGCTAAACTAGAAAAGTGTAACTTTTAACCGCAGGGCAAGGGTAAAATATACCTACATATATAGTGTTTTGTTGCTGCATGCAACAAATATGCTGTCAGAGGTAAAGAGAAGATTCAATGTTTCTTTCCCCTTCCCTTTGTAATTTCACTTGAGAGTAAAGAAATCTGGCAGTACTTTGTTGTATGTTTTTTACTCTATTGTATTGTTCATTTCCCCTCACCTGTGATGCAAACTCTTTTTGAAACACTAACAATCGTAAGGACCAGTCAAATGATAAATGTTCAGTGGAGGGAATCTCTTCCCATAAACATTAAACAAATTAAAGCCTTTTCAACAAGAGCATAGGCTCAGAAGTTCCACTGTTCCCTATAAACTGAAAAACATTCACTGCTTTATAACATTGCATTAACCTAGAAAAGTCTTGCAGTACATCGCTAGACCTGATTCTCAGTTGTACTACGATTGGCTCCTGTCTCTGAGAAACTGCAAATGAACAGTTTCTTCCATCTGTATACAACCTCCTATTTAAAATAAAACAGAATACCTAGTCGTGATGTAAATTCTCTTTTTTTAAATCTTGCCCCCACAGTCATACTGAAAGTTCCACATAAATTTCCCCTGATATCTCTTGAGTTTACCTGGAGTACTTCAAGTTTCATATATAGAAGCTTGACCTAAATTTGACGAATGTGTGTTCTACCTTTAAAAGTTTTGAGAGAGGTTTCTACAAATATTGCTCTGTAGGAGTTTTGGAAAATTCTACAAATTATTGCATGAACATATTTTTTTAAATGTTGTTCTCCTTTTTAGATCCCTTTGAGATACAATCCATGCTGCTCTTGAATGGAAATTGAATAATGAAGTTGATGTCAAACATGAGCATTAGCCTTGCTTTTGATGACCTGTGCCAGGGGTGTAGGCAAGAGGGAGCAAGAAAAACAAAGTAGGAGTTCTTCCAGTTCTTTTGTTAACTTTCTCACTTTTATAGACCCAACATCATTCTCTACTGAGAGTTTAGACATCAATAAAATTATTAAAGTAAGGCTAATCCCTCTTCAGTCTTTCCTGTAGTTTATGTTCTTTTCTGTTGCAAAGTTTTAGAACATGGTGTACTGTTGTAAGTCAGCATTTTTCTGAATTCAGACTTTCCTGAGTACAAGTGCCTTGTTGCAATTGCTGTCTTCAACACCAAAGTTTTTTGCCTATCTGTCTGTACTTATTGCTATATTTGTACTTATGTTTCCTTTAGATCCTGTATTGCAATGTATTTATGCTGAATTTGATGTAAAGGTGATAACCTTTTCCAATTCCACTTGGAGGCTACATGTTGATCTCAAATTTTCACTGTCACTTTGGTAAAGGAAACACCTAACAAGGCAATCTGACTTTCACAGTGCTATCACTTCTGTAGGCTTTTTCCTATAACCATGTCATAGCCACAGTCTGTTTCTGCTTTTGTGGGATGTAACCCTGCACAAATATTTGTTTATTACCAGTTAAAGCAGACTTTTGTTCAACTACACATTGTTAGTTTTAAGAGAACTTTGTTGATCAGAAAAAGTCTATAGACTTTTTTTCCTAATCTCTGGTTCTTTTCTGACAGTTAGGAGGATCAGTGTTTAGATTATTTCCTGAGAGGGGGACAGCCCTTTCTGCAATGACTGGAGAATGTCAAGGGGTCATCTGAAAGTGCATCCACTGTTTGAGTCTAGCAGAAATGTGTTGGGGGGTTTTCATTGGTTTTTGATTTTGATTTTTAAATGTCTCTTACACTGAGCTCGTCAACCTGTGAAAGAGTAAGATGTTGCAGAATGATTAAGAATGTTTATGAACCTCAGTACTAGACAAACTGGGAGCTACTACACTTGAGTTTCAAACTCCACACAGTGGAGGTTTCAGTTTGCTTTTTGAATTGTATTACCTACAAGCCCTTTTTTTTTTTTTCTTCTTCATTCCAATTGGTTATTCTACCATGAAAGTATTATACTTCATCCCTGGCCTGAATAATGTGGCAGAAGAGTAAGAAAATAAGTTTCATAATAAAGCCTGCGATTATTTTCTTCCAAAGTAAAGAGAGAGCAGAGGAAAAAAGGCTGAACTTGACTGATGTTTTTGCTGCCTACATGCTCCCTAAACTGGGAGAGCCAAAATGTTCTGTGTAGGCTCAAATCCATGAAGCAGACAAGAATTTTCTGAGTCTTGTTCAGTGAGTAAAGTGGAAGTATCAAAAGCTGAGGAACACGAAGTCATTCAGCTGCAAAGGCAGAAATGGCATCTTGTGCCCAGCTTCCTTGTATGCCTGGCAAGTTTCATGATCCCCCAGTGTAGTAAGAGGTGGTGATTAAAACTAAAAGTGTGAATGAATAAGCATGATGCTTCCTCTTCATAAAAATCTTTTAATACGTTTGTATGCACATAACAGGCTTGAGTCTCCATAAAGACACAGGGTAGATACCTGGTTTGTAGAAACTGGTGTAACTCCATTGGTTTTTGTATGCTAATATTGATTTCAAAAGAGAGAGTTCTATACTAGCTGGGAATTTGATCACAAATCACTGTTACAAGAGCCCTGAAATAGTTGCTTACGTATTTTAAGATGTGTAATATATTACCTGTACCCTATACCTTGTTTACAAAGTATAAAATGGAAAAAAAAATATTCTAGCTTACACTTTGTACACTCCTGCTGGAAGTTATGGGAATACAGGTTATGTAGAAAAATGCTATCTATAGAAAGTTCTGTTTTTCTCCTATTTTGATTTACTTTTGCTTTCTAACCAGCAGTATTCTGTCTAAATTAGAAGCTATGCAGGAGATTCCGGTAACCAAATTGCATGGCCCTGTTGGAAATCATGATCAAAACTACTAGCTGTTATGAATGCAAATTGTATCTCAGTGGGATGCCCCAGGAAGTGGATTAGCATTGCTCTAAACATCACCAGGAATAAACAACAGGAAACGCACCCCAGAAGAGAGAATACCAGTGGCTTAACAGAAACTCCCATAAAGAGCTTCAGGCAAGACTTGCTCTTAATAAATATCCCAATATTGAATATGAGGGGCTCTAAATTAATTTTGCAAGATTGCCAAAACATGTCAAAGTTCTTCCCAGGACCTGGCACTGCTGTAACTTCCCTCCAAAGAAAGCAAACAGTAATGGGCTGGAAAAAAGTTTTAAACCTGGATTTAATTTCTTGCAAATGAAAGAAATGTGATTTTTTTGAAACCTTCCTTCTCTTATACCAAAGGACAAAGAAGTAACAATTTGATTTTTTTTCTCGATTAGCCTGGAGGTTCTCTTGTTTAGAATAAGGAAATGTGCTGTTCTTTATTTAAGGAGCTTCTTAAAGAAAAGAGAAAAAATATGCAAAGGAGCTCATGCTTTGAGAAAGCACATATATTGGACTGGTAAAGAAAGTACTTCTACTTTGCTATGGTCAGTTTTGGTTCGAGCACTAAACATACTCTAATGAGACATTTCCTTGTCCTGCAGTATTGTTTGCCTGCATACCTGGTGCATGCATTATTATGGCTTCTAGAGTATAATGTCTAGAAGTTGTATTGTCCATAGAGAAGCAGCAATGCATACCCTGTTCAGTATGGATTTTTGATGACACCGTAATCCTTGGGAGTGGTGAAGCTGCAGGTGAATTATATAAGACATGTGCAAGCCAGTAAAACCTTTGCCTTAGATCATAAAACCATGTATTTTGTATATTTGGCATAGGAAAATGATATTAGGAATGATTTTAAAATACTAAAAATGTTTTGTGACTATTTTGCATATCTTTCCGTCTTAAGTAAGGCATCCTAGCTATTCTGGTTCCAACAAGACAGGATTGGAGAAAGTGTGGAAAAATTTTCAAGGACGTTTATATCACTGCTTTGAAGTCCCCTGTCTTGAGACATTCAAGAGTTAATGACAGGTGCCCCGTGTTCAGTTGGGAAGCTCTCACATTCCCAGAGTTTGGTAGCATTTAGGTGTGTATCAATGGAAGCAATTATTGCAGGGCAATAATTAATTTTGCTCCAGAGTGAATTGCATAAAGGTTGGTTTAAATTTGATGAAAGGCATTTTAAGTAAACTCTGAACTCTCTGCTGATCATCTCCAGCCCTACCTGTCAGTGTGGAATGGCAAGCGGTCCCCTTGACAGAAATCCTATGAAAGGACATCTGTGCTGTGTGACAATGTCATATGGAAGGATTACTAGTTTAATAGAGTTGAGTTTTGTTCCTGCTCAAGCAGATGCATCTGTCAGTCAGGCTAAAAAAAGGAACCATGTTTTGTGGCAATGATTTTCACTTTGAAATTTCCATGCAAATACAGAAATAAAAGAAACAAAAATCTATAAACAATTTCTGCCACATGTATGGTTCATGTAGCTGTTGAAAAAAGCAAAACAGAAACTATGCTTGGATTATCACAAGCGTTTGACAGGGAGAGGCTGGTACAACAAATATAATTTTATTAGTTGGCTGTATCCTGGACAGCTTCTAAGCACAGCTTGGAAAACTGTATTTTAAAGATCACTTTCCAATATGGCGTCTCTCCATTTTTTCCCAAGCTTTTTTTCCCCTGTTTTGCTTTTTATGTTTTGTTTTCCTGGCTTTCAAATCAATCCTCTCTTTGGGTCCTTCCTCTTTTTAATGTTGATATAGATAGATATAGATGATACAGGTATAGATATGTATGTGTATGTATGCACAACAATGTTTTTTTTTTTTAAAGAAATATAGATACTTTTACCACTAAGAAAGATACAGGTATACATATGTATGTATGCACAACAATGTTTTTTTAAAAAAGAAATATAGATACTTTTACCACTAAGAAATTTATGACTTCAGAATTTATGTTTCTATACTAAGTATTTCACTTCAATGGTTGCAATATCTGTGGGTCCAGAGTGGAGAATGTGATGATTGTCTCATGCACATGAAGTCCTTGTGTGTGGTAAAAGGCTGGTTTGTAGCCAGGTCTTTTGCTCAATAGAATTTATCAAAGACCATAATATCAAGGAGCTGGATCCTTAGAAACATTCATATAAACACAGTGATAGTGGAAAACAGATGCCTCAGCTTCTACTGCAGCTGAGAATTTTCTTTTTCTTTTTTTTTGGATGAAAAAGAAATATTCCATGATTTTAAGATAGACATTTTTTCAGTGAAGTATATCAAAGTTTGCCTCCAATAATCTGTAGCTGTTATTTATATCTGCCAAGGAGAGCTATAAATTCAGCCTTGACATGGTTTCAATAGTGTGAACCTCCAGATCTGCTCTAATCCCAAGATTAGATACTGAAGTGCTGCTTCAATTGTGCAGTATTATCACGTACTATCACTTGGCCCTATTTCAAACTGTAGCTTTATTGTCAATGCTTTCAAAGCTGTTGCTAAGTTGTGAGCACTCTGCTTTATCTACTGCTGCTTTTACAACTCCAGCTAGGTATACTTTCTCGCAGGAAGCACTATGCTAATAATAATCACTAGACAAAACGATGATCTGTGTTTAACCTTTTTTCATAGAGGAGTCTTTGTTCTGCTCAGATTTTTTTTGCATCCTTGACAATTTGAACTGACTTCCCTTTACACCTTCTTGTTACTCTTGCTTCTACCTGGACACCTCTTCAAAGCAATCCTAAAAAGCTGTATATTTATATCATAGAACTGGCTGGTCTAAGTTTTAACGCATGTTGTTGTGCGGCTGTTCTTCCTTTCCCAGATGGCATGATTCATTACTACCTTCAGTCACAGGACTTTTCCACAAAGTGTGGTTGAACAGCCCTGTTTCAATTCCCATTAGGTCTGTAAGGATTACATACAAAATACAGATGAATAAAATAGCAGATACATCCATTAATCAGGGCAGACCAGAAAGCAGGCTCGAGTTCTTTGTGCCTGCCTGTCACAAGTGAAAGGGATGAGCTGATAAATTCCTGTACCAGCTATAGAGAAGAAAACTGCAATTTGCTGACTCCCTTGGGATACAAAGGGCCTAAGCTAGATTTTGAGACCCTGCCTGAAAGACACACTGTAAGGAAGCAACTGCTCATCCTAATGTCCAGCATGAATGGCTTCCAAAAGAAGGCTTCTGACAGAGCTGTGTTTATTTTGGGAATTGTTTTGCTGCCAATGTGCTGAATAGGTTACAGGGAAAAACAGTGGTGCCCGGTGTGAGGGACATGACACAGATGATCACTTCAGAATAGAAATGTGGCTGTAGAACTGCTCCTTTGAAGGCTTGGTGGCAGCTCTGTTTCTTTCTCTGTCACACACCTAAATGGTTAACCTGGAGGAGGTCAGCAGTCACCTCTGCTTCTGTTTGCTCTCCTGATTTTTCTCCTTTCTTCTATATCTGGTCTACAAGACTTCAGGTTAGGGACCACTGCCCCTGTGTTTCATTTATACAGACTGTAACACAATTGTAACTGTATTCTACACCCATACTGTGAATAAATACCAGGAAAATAGGAATGAATACTGAGAACCATCACTGCTGTTCTTACACCTCATGGGTAGGGTGGGATGCTCAGACTTCATTCAGGTGCTGAAGCCTGCACAGATGTGTGCTTTAACAACAACAAAAGATTTTAACTGAAATGAAGAGTACTAATGCTGCATTTTCCTTTAGCTTGGTGTCTCCTGCAGCTTAGAAAAGTAAATACTGATTCAGAAAAAAATGACATCTATACCTGCACCTCTCCCGTGTTTTTAGAGGCCAGGAGTCTTACAACATCTATTCTTAACTAGCATTGTTGTGCCTCTGCTCCACTCAGTGTCAATTTGCATAATGTGATGGTTTTTTGTTATAAGTAAATTATTAGGAACTCGACTTGGCATTATGGTTTGAGTTTAGGTTAGCACTCATTGACATACATGGTATTGTTTTATGAGGCTCTGAGTAAGCAGTATAGACATAATAATTGAAAGTATTTCTTTTTAAATAAAGCTGAAACCCTCAGTACTAACAGAAGTCTGCTATGTTCCCAAATTTGTCCTCTGTACTCTCCGACCTATTTGGAATCTTGCCAATAAGCATAACCTCATATGGTACATACTGGATTGGCTGGTATACTCAAGACAAAACCAGTTTTACTTATCTGATTTTCCTTCTTTTATGAATAATTGAATTTCCCATATATTTCGGTGAATATTTCTGTGTGAGTTTACAATCTTATTACTATCCTACTGTACCACAAAAACAATTTAGTGCAGAAGCTTTTCAGATAAATTGATTTTGTCCAGACAACCTGTTCTATATTTTCTATAAAGTTTACAATAAAACCAAGTAACTCAAAAAAGGTATGTAAAATTGAGTTGCTTATCAGTGAAAAATATTTCTTTGCATTTTCAGTTTATATAGTGTAAATTCTGTGAACAGTTGTTTATACTTTTACACCCAAATAGTTGTAGAAAAGCCTTAACCTAAAGTCTTAAGCAGCCTGGTTTTACACATATCAAAGTGCTGTTTATCTCATGGGAAACATGGATCGTAGCCAATGGCACAGCATCACTTCACGTGATGGCTAGATAGAATGGTTTTATTGCCTCACGTACATACGGGGATAAAAATATTTTGTATGAAGGATGCAGATTTTCCTCAGAACACAAGTCCTGAATTTGGTGATGAGGTGTATTGTTTCCTTTCAGGTATATGATCTGAGACTTGACCATCTAGGAGATGTGTATGGAGATTCATAAATATCTTAAGTTTTTATGCGTGCCTATGTGTGTGTCTTTTTCTCAATGCATGTGTTTAATCATACCCTTCAAGGAGACGTTTTTTGGTCCTTACTTATGTTGTAGTGTGCTTTTACAAGGCTTTTTGTGGGCTGCACAAGATTGCCTGCTGAGATATTGATCTGGTTTCAAGTTGATGTGGCTTATAGGTTTGAATTTACAGGACTTGAGTGTCTAAGGATACCATGCCATGTAAAACAAGTCATTCGATTTTGTTGCTGGAATGAAAACTAAAGGAGATAGCTGCGTGTATTTCACCTGTGGTGCAGAGACCTCAGGTTCACAAATTTCCCCAGAGCACTGGCTGACAGTGACAAACACTCCTGGCATTCTGGACTGTCTGATAAAGGTTAAGGTGCAACCTAATGTCATCCCATTTTGGACTTCAACATGGAAGAGCAGTGTTTGATGAGAAAATATTTTCTCTGTGTTCTGCAGAATACTTCTACTGTAATCTGATTTGGGGCTGAAAAAGCTGTAAACAAAAAGAATATTTTCACAGGCAGAACAGATGGGCTATGACCATCCAGGAAATTCTTACGTTACTGAAGAAGATGGTCTGTGTGTAATCTTAATAGCCTATATAGTGACAATGACAGTTGTAGAGGTTGCAGTTACCTCAAAAAGAAGTTTGTCACTTTGTCTCTACTTTCTTGTAGTATGACAAACACCTACAGACTAGGTCTTTTGTGATTCCATTAAATTGTACTGGAAGTGTATAGTGTCCATATACATCTGCTACTATGGACTTACTCCAAAATAATTTTGGAATAAAATAGGACTAAAATAGGTATGTAAACCTAAATCCATTTTTTCCCTGAGTTGCCATGTTATGATCATTACTTTTTGTGGGTGTTTGTTGTTGCTGCAAGAACTCATGCACCCTTCGATTGTATGTGTCGGAGTTTAAACCATGATAGGCCTAGAAAAGTTGCATGAAGGGAGAACAGCTAGAGAACTCGTGAGAGACTCTTAAATACTCAAGTCTATTAAGTGTTAAAGAAAGGTGACATTACTAGTTAAATAAAATAATAAAGCTTAGGGATCTTAGAGTAAAAATTACTGTTACTACATCAAATGCAAAACACAGGTTTTCATTAGAGAACCAAGTGGAAAACGGGAACATTTGGCTCTGGACTAGCATGATGAAAAGGATTGTCAGGGAGAAGCTTTTTGCTACAGAGGAAAAGGGCAGGAATGAAGTCAGATTTGCAATAGCATGTTTTCCTGAGAGACTTGGGGAAGTGGCCTGAAGTGGGGATTATGAGCCAAAGCTGAGAGAGAGATAAGGAAAGGATAAATGAGTGTGTGTGTATGTGTGCATGGAGCACAAAGGTTTGGAAAGAGAACTGAACACTGATTTCCTGCTTACAAAGCCTGGCTGGAACTTCCAGAGCAGGTAGGAAGAAGTCTTGTTTTAAGAAAACCCAGTACAGAGGTGCAAGTAAAGGGGAAAACTGTAAAACTGCTACATCTAAAAAGAGCAAGCAATTGCTGAAATAAATCTTGCTTTTATCAGTTTCAGTCACTGAAAAATACCAAGAGCTTTTTTAGATGTGCTGTGGTGGACTGAAAGTAGAGACCATACTACTGAATTTCACAAAATAGCATAGATATCAAAGGCACTATCTGTAATAAGGACTTGCTAAAGAAAAGCCTTTGGCATAAAAGGCATATTTTGAGAAGGGATATGCTAGAAATTTCTAGTTATACCCTGAAATGATAGATTGTTTAATGTAATGAAATCACAGCTACACGGGATTCTGAGAAGGGAAGTAATGAGCTTCACTGTAATTCCACTGAAGCTCCAAGAAGTATGTGAGCATTGCAGGCTATGCAGACAACCTATGTAGGATTGTTCTTAACTGTTGGAGTAGATCTGCAATCTCTCTCTCAGGCAGCTCAGCATATCCTTAAAAACCAAAACCTGGTAAAATAAGGACCTGGTCCTGCAAACACTTCCCCAGAGAGTGGTTATACTTGTTTACATGGCACAAAAAATTAATATTGCACTTGGTAAGTCCCAAAATGAAAACGTTAACATCACACATTCATTCAAGGTGTCTCTAGATGCTTCTTTTGGAGGCCATTTTTTTCGATATTCCTGTTATAAACTATTAACAGCCTATTAGACTGTTGAACATAAGGAAACACATAGTTGCAAAGTATTTCCAAACTTGTAGCAACAGATTTACAACACGGTAGTCCTAGAGGAATGGATCTGTATGATTTGAAAAGCGGTATTAGCTAAACCAGTCATTAGATATGTCATAAGGCTCAGAGTAGCTCTATAATCATCATTCTGTCTGCATGTGAAGGGATAGGATTTCACAAGGTCACACAAGAGCTTCAGTCAGAAAAATCACAGCCTAAGCAAGAAGAGCAATGCTGGAAGGTTCTGGGGCACTTGGCAAGATTTCTGCTTTCAGGGTGAGCTTTCAGGGTGATTTTTTTTTTTTTCTTCATTGTTCTAGTGCACAATGAGTACAATAGTGTAAACTGAACTATTACTGTGAGTCTCTGCTGCAAGGGTTGTCTACAGGAAGGATACTTTGTTGGCTTATAAAAGACAACCTCAGATGACATCCTTGTAGTATGCAGCTCCTCTACATGCTTCTTCCCCCTGCTGCCAGATCTCCATTTGACCTGTTCTCAAGGACAGCCCCTGACATGACACAGATGTGTCATTTCGATTGTCAGTATTACACATATACTTTCTGCACACGCAAGTGTCCATATATGATGAAGGCACAGGAATCCTGGCTTCCATGCATATAGTAAAAACAATTTGGGGAGAGACAGCTGTTTGCTGTGTGCCAATTTTAGATTTGTTACCATCATGAAATTTTATCTGAAATTGAAGTAAGGAATGGCTGATATGAAGTTGCAATTGTTTTTAACTCTTGGTTGCATCACCAGATTGGAGCATCTTTGCCAAATCCCCCAGTAGCCACATTCTTCCTTCTTCTCATTCTCTTTCAGTAAAGAAGATACTGGAGAAGAAGTGGATCAAAGACAATTTACTTTGGCTTGTGTCTTCCCTCAGTGAAAAAGGAACTTTCTAGCTCACCTTCCTCTTTTACTCCCCCTTCCCGTACAGGAAAATGAAGAGTTATTTTTTACTTGTTCCTGCCCCTGAACAGCCTGGGAACTTAAAGTGACCTCTTACTTTTTAAATGGAGTGAATTGCTGAATATATGAAACCCTACATGAGAGGAAAAGGAGGTTGGCTTGGGTTTTTTTTCCTTTTTTTTTTAATTTTTTTTTAGATTTTCACTAGATTCAATTAAACTCTGAATTTCTCCTATCAGTAAAAGCAGTAAACTAAAGCAACTTTGAATCTGGTAAAGCAGAACATAATTTTAAGTATGCTATAGCCATTTAGATGCTGGTTTCCCATGTTTCCTCTAAAAATATGGTTAACCTTTTTAGTTCTAAAATAGGTAATCTTTGTGCTACCTTTTTAGCTTTGGAATCCTATTACGACATTTTACGACATTTCTTCCTCCCAAATATAATTATGTAATGATACCTCTTCTGTTTTACTTTTCAAAGACTCCTTCAGGACTACATGGCTTTTTTAGGCTTTGGTCTATAATTCCAGTTCAGAAATTACAAATTGATTTAGAGACTCCAATGTTCATCTGTATATTTTTAAATGTTGTACTAGCTGAAGTCTGAGTGCTGTAACGCGATAAGTAACCTACTTACCCTTTAACTTTATTACTTTAAAAAATGGCTAGTGCTGCAGTTTGTGGGCTGTTGCATAACATGAGACTCCCATATATGATTTATAACATTGACATCACAGACTGTGCTGGTTAATGTCAGTCCTGGACTGCTGCTTTATATCAGCAACTATCAAGCTTATTCATTATCAATAAATAAGAAATGCCAAATAGTTTAATTTAACTTTCCTAAAAAGTGTTTTACTTTTTTTTTTATTTATTTTGAGCTATAGGTATTAATATAATTATCTGATTATACTAATCAGAGAAGGAAGAAAAACAAAGGAAGTGACTCAGTTTTCATGATGTTTATTCTCATTGGCAAGCTCTCTTTTGCCTTTCTGCCCCCGCATACCTTTGTTTGAGGCTGAATTCATTCCACGCAGATGTGAGGACTCATTGATGGTGGCTTTTGTTTTTCAGTTCATGAGGTTACCCTGTGTCCATCTGACCCTCTGCACAAATTAAAGCAGTTATTGGAGCCTCGCAGAGTTGGGGAGGGGAGAGAGAGAATCCATTCTCCTCCCATCTTAGAAAGCTTCTCCTGAAACCAACATTGCGCCTGCAAACATGCCCTAGGTCCTCTGGGGGCAAGTAGGGAAAAGGCTTTGTTGTGGCCATGTGCTGGGCAGCCCATAATGCATTCAGCTCCAGTTCATGACAAACTGGAGATGCAAGATGACCTGTGCTTAAATGAGCTCCTCTTAGCTCAGCCATGGTGGTGACGGTGGGGTGGCATCCTCACGTCTGGTATCTGCACATGTGCTTGCAAGCACTTACCTGTATTATGCAAGGTGCTACTTTGCTTTCAACAGGGTTGTTCTCATAATACAGTTTCGTGGACTAGGTCTTTGCTTGTCTCTCTTCTGTCTGTGTGTTTGTCCAAAGCCTTGCCATAGTGGGAGATAGGAAATCACTTTAGGGCTCAAGGAAAGATTATTGTACAGGTGAAGGAAGTGTTTGGGCTTCTTAAAGATTTCATAAGGATTGTTTTTATATAAAAGAAATTGATTGTATTTACTTAAATTATGCTGGATGTTTTCACCGCTAGCCAAGTACTTAATGGTACTGTCTCTATTTTGAATGACTTTGGTTTATTGCCAAAATATTATATGCTAGAGCAATTACATTGTGCTCATGGTGTCACTTCAATCATTATTCTAATTTGGAATAAAACTGTTATGTTGAGCTATGGACAAATGCTTTCTTCTAAATCCAGTTAAATCTTGAACCTCATTTTGTCTTTTTTTTTTTTTTCCCCTTGGAAGTTCTCTGAGCAAGTGTCTCTCTGAGGATACTTTCTGAGCAAGTTCTCATTTGTTCAAACAAAACCTGCTGGTCCAATAAAGATTATCCAGTTGTGAAACATAAGGAAATTAAATGTGTTATTATAGATGGCAGATGTTGGTAGAGCTTTGTAGTACAAGAAAAGTTATCCTTAAACCCTCATAGTGTCTGCTGAATCTTTTTCTTGAATTCATGCCACCCAGTTTGTAATTGCAGGTCTTGCTCTGAAATTCAGTGTGAAACTACATGGTGAAAGGTAATACTTTTTCGCAGCCTCCTGGGTCCAGTAACACGTAACATGAAACACAGGACTTGAAAGACTCACTTCAGTTACACGATTTGTACTACTGAATATATGCAAATTTCTATCTTTTTGAACTGTATTGTAAGGCCGTTCTTCATAGTTGTATTACAAGTCTCATAATATCTTTTTATTTACCTAATACTTGATATTCTAAATGTGAAAAAGTGGAAATTTTTGTTTCCAGGGCTTTTTTAGCAAGTTTGTCCTGCAGTTTAAATGTGATTTCAGTTCTTCACAACAACGTAGTTTAAAATTTCGTAACAAGAAAAGGGAAATCAAAAGAACTCAAAAAGCTGAGAGGGGAAAAATATTTTTAAAAAACCCCAAACAAGCAAACCAAAACAAACAAACCAACAAACAAAACCAGCCTTTGATTTGGGGGAGGCAGGCTCTGAGCCATCTGCTCTACCTGAGCCTGCTTTGGGCTGGAGGATTGGAGTACAGACCTCCAGAAGTCCCTTCCAGCCTCGGCCATTTTGTGATTTGGTACCACTTCCATGCAGTGTGAAGGTAGGGTATTGAAACCTGCTAAGTGTTTCTGTTGTGCTTTTGTCTTTCATCTGTGAGTCAGTCAGTCAGTCACAAACTAGACTTAATGCTCTCAAAAGTATTAATCAAACAGCTTGGATGAAGGTATACAAATGATTCCTAGAGGTCTATGTAGTGTCGCTGCTGTGCATTAGTTAACAGTACTGCATTATGCCCTACTGCTCCCTGATTATGCATGTTCCTTGAGATTAATGATTAGAGAGCTTTCTGGATCCAGTAAGTAATCATTAGTCATCTGCTTACAAATAGGTAACCTGGTCCCTGAATAAAGGACAGAATGAACCTGCTCCGTTATTCACAGGTATTTTCTGTTTAATTTTTAACCAACTTCAGGGTGAGAAGCTTTTATAATATAATGGACAAGATCATAAATTTGATTATAACATAAAGGACTAGATCATCAGATTACTTTATGCCTCTGGATGTATTTATACAAGTCCATAGATACATTAATGTGCATTCAGATACTCGCAAAAGCCTTTGCAGAATATGGCAATTATGACAAATACTCTCCTGAATTTCAGTCTTGTAATTTAGTCAGTTAATAAAGATAAGATACATTGCTTACTAACAAAAAACATGGAGATTGTATGAATAATACATGTGAAACATAAAGGCATTGAAGCCTATAGGTTAGTGCAGAAAAATAGGAATTGAATTAAAGTAGAAAACCTTGAGCCTGTATCTTTCCTATGTCATCTGCCATGGTTTTACAGTTTCTCTACATAGGCAAGTTACTATATAATTAGGTAAACTGTGAATGTATGGAGTACCAGCTATGGTAGGTTAGCTTCCCCCAAGCACACATAATAATAGGATTAGTTCCAGGTAGGAGGGCCTATCCCACTTTCAAAACAGAGTAAAAAGTTCTGCAGAGAGCTGCTCACACGGGAAATGCATATGTATTGTTGACAACATGGGAAAGTTGCACTGAATTCCTGTAGAATGAGTTACCCGTGGAGACAAAGGCTTAGAGAATAGGCTCTTTGCAGCCAAAACCTATTTTTACCTGTGAAATTGTGTGAGTGCCTAGCAAAGTTTTGCCAAGCATTGACTAATTACCCTTTTCCTTTTACTCTATTTAAATGATGCTGCTATAATTTTTGCCATGCATACACATCTATTGTGTTTCACGTACATATGGACTGTAAAAGAATTTCATTCAGAAACCTGTCACAGAGCAAGATTATTGGAGTTGACTGTAAGATTATAGCATTACCTACAAATGTGTGCTCTACTGTCACTGGTAATAATATGCAAGCATGGCTTAAAACTGGAAGCAAACATACAGAAATTATCTGGTAGATACAGACCAAAGCCAGTTACTCAAGTTACTCTTCATTTGTTTGTATAAAAAAGAATTGTTAAAGCTTCAACTTTCAGCAATAAAGAAGGTGAATGTACATCTGTATAGAAAAACACATATTTGAAACAGTTATATATTTAAATCTTGTATATCTATATGTAGTACTTATATCTATAAACCGTGTAACTATATAACAACATATGTATATCACTCAAATATGAGAAAGGCCAACACAAATTTAAATCAGAACTGTTTCCCCATCCTTTAGTAGGAGATCAGTGAAAAATCAGTGTTAAAACCTGTCTAATTTGACAACATTTCCTACTGGCTTTGTAGTGATGTCTATGACTATGAAATGATGTGAGGCAGTGGGGAATTAGACTCCTGGTAGAATTTAATTCAACTAGTTTTTAGATTTTTTTTTTTATAGTACTCCTTGTCATTACTGTTGCCATTCACAGTTTCCACCTTCAAAGCACAGGTCATTTAGACTGGTTGTGTCTTGTCGCCAAAAAGTTATGTCCTAATTATAAACCTTCATCCTATACCAGTCTGTATTTCTGATGAGAGTGAAACACTAGTTTACAGATTTCAACAAACCTGTTTGATTCATGGAGGGCTGTGACCTGGCAGTGCGATGTTTGACAAAGGCCATAATTCATTTAAGAGCCCACATAGCTTTTATTTAGAAATGCTTGGTTTCCAAAGGAATTAAAAGGAGGAACATTCCTAAATAATTTCTAAAGCACCCCATGATGCACTGCTTTTTTAACATCCAGAAAAATAATCATTTGTGTTTACATGTTTACTTGATTAGTTTGTCCAGAGAAAATTTAGACTGCTTCTATAAATTTGATACATCAGCTAACTCTGAAACAAATAAGAATTAACTAATTTTTTCATCCCAGACTGAAACTTGATAATTTGCTTGTATTCTTTGTTAACTGGATTTTTTTAATAATGTATTCACATTTAAATCATAAATTCAAAGTATTGTACAATTTACTGGTACAAATACCCAAAAGCCATTGGCAGAACTTGTTTCTGTGAGATAACTCAGTTCATAAGACATGAGAAATTTTCCTTATCTGGGTACTTTGTGAAGCTAGCCAGACTCTCGGAGTAAAATCAGCAAAAATGAAAAGGCTACCCAGAAGTACTGTTATCACTTACATATACAGTATTTTACTCGTTATGTAAATATGTTAAGGGAAGAAAATATGCACAGAAATAGCTTCATTCACCTTAAGAAATTAATTGTGAATAAAACAGCCTAATACTTAGGAATGAGAGAGAGAGATTGTACATCACCTTATTAAAAGCAATATAGCTTATTTAGCTCAGATTATGAGTGCGTTTTAAAAAATTCTGTTGCCAGAGAGCTGAGTAAAAATATGGTAAGATGAAATTAATTGGCAGGTCTGAATCAGTTGATCTTTTACATTTACAAACATTTCACAACAGACTTAGCACAGTAGTATTTCACAGCAGCTCTTTTTCAAATATGAACAAAAGGCTATGCAGAGGAAGGATGACCTTTTTATCTTTGTAGTCAAAAAGCTCGTAGATTTATTTTTAGACATGATGCATATGGAAAAATGGCCTAAAATTTTCCCCAAGTGCCAGGTTGTGAGTGGTTCTGTGAGTTTTTAAAGGAAATATTGTGGTGAATGCATGAAACACTTTGCCATAATAAAGATGAGGGGGAGGGTGAAGGGAGGAGAGAGAGAAATGTACAGCTAAATGTCTCTGTCTCCTAAACACTCACAGAAGTGCTGTTTGAAATTGAGCAGAAATGGGCAAGCCCCACATTCCTCCTGTGGTCATAGAGCTTCCCACTCTTCGAATACACTCCATAGACTTGCAGAGTTCAGCTGCCACTGCAGAGCTCACATCTGGTTTGGAGAGCATGCTTTAATAATCCTAGAAATAATTTAGAAATACCTCCTCATCCTGGAAACAGTTCTCCTTTGAGACAGGGGGCCATAGTGCCCTGCAATGAGGCCCTGCAGTCCTCCACGATCGATTTTCAGTGCGCAAGTGCTGCATCAGACGTGTTGCAGCTACTGTGTGTTCCCCTTTGCACTTGTGTGGGAGTTCTTGAATTCCAGATCTTAAACCTGCAGGTTTCCAAGCAGGATTGTCTCCAGAGTCATGGAGGTGCTGGGCAGTGCACTTGTTCAGAAAGTCGATTTGCAGTGAAACCTGTCTGCACCTAGCATGTTCAATGATTTCCATGCCCGTGTGTTCAGATACTAATTTGGGGGCATATGTACAGTAGGTCTAATTTATGCTTGCCTATTGGGGGTCAATAAGATTGTTTTGGCTTTCTAATCTCTCACTGAAGTCAATGAGGATCTGATTCTGCCTGTTTGTCTTGCTGAACAAACAGTAGCTTAGCTCAAAACCATGTTGGCAGGTGTCATTTCTAGGAGGAGAAGTAGAACCACATACTATTTAAGTGCTTCTGAGTTCCTTTGTCACCAACTGGGGCCTGGAGGACTGTCAGTCAAAATGATATGAGTACATTTAATATGAGGCTGAAATGATGAATAAAGATATTCATCCCATGCATAGCTGAGAACCAGTTACTTAATTATTACATCTCTTTTCTTTTTATTATTAATCCCTGCTCAAGTCACAAAATATCTCATGCAGAGTCAGGTTCAGATTTTGCTGGCCTCCAATCTGGAGAGGTTTTGAGGTATAGGTTTTGTATTAGTTCTTGCCTATAAGAAAAATGCAGACTATGGTAGGCATCAAAAGTCAATGAATAATCAAGATTTTTAGCAGAAAAATAGTGTATTGTCCCATATTCTTCCACAGATCTTTAATGAAACCATTGTGACTTCATAAGTACAACTGAAGAAGAAGGAACTGATTCTTAATTTACAGAATCAGAAATCTTAATATAATGTCAGATGGAGCAAGAAGATTAAAAAAAATATGGTTTCAGGATGGTCTTTTAAGTTTTGATAAATAATTTCTGATTACTCAAAAAACCAAGCTGCTAACAGGCTTACGGTGCTTATGATGAAAACAAATTTTTGAAGTCTTGCAAGGACTAGAAGGCAGGGTGGCAAGATTTTACAGGATTAGGTCCTAAATTTGAATTGTTCCACATTTAAGAACACATCTGGCAGGCAGAAACAAAACCTGCATGTATATTTACCCAGGAGGACATGAACTGACTTTAAGATGTTGTTAGGCCAGTGAAGTGGAGAGCTTGGGTGTATGATGGTTTGGCTTTTCTTTATACTTAGAATGAGACAGTTCAGAATGGTCTGGTGAATTGAGCTAATGAAAAGTATGCATTTAACCCTCCCATGTGCCAAGAGGAGCACAAGATCCTTGCACTGGGGGAGGAAGGAATTTGTTTGGCCAACTTGCTTGAACAACAGGGCTGTAGCTGCACCTGTGGGACGCTTTGACTGGGGGTGTGAGAGTGGCTGTGGTATGTACATCACAGCTCAGGACACATGGAAACAGCACACTGAAAGGATGTCTTGCACTTGTTTAGTGAAATTAGACCTGTCTCAAGCTGTCTGAGGGTAATTTAGAAGAAATGCTGATCCTTCAGAACCTATGGATTTGGATCGCCACTGGAATCTTGTCTGGTAAAGATTTAAACTTGATAAGGAGCCAGAGCACAATCCTTAAACTTTCCTCTTTCTCCAAATCAATGTGGAGACTTGGATTTGTTATATAGCAAGGTCATTTTTCTACTGGTAATGGGCAGTGATGTGAGAACTGCTCAAACTGATCATTGCCCACTGGATGGCCTTTGCTCAGCAGAATTTTCCCCCAAAATGGTTTTTACAGAAAAATAGATAATGCCTCTCTAAAAACTCATTCTCTGTGTGTCTATTTTTAATAACAGACACCTGTAGCTAAGAAACTTGGGTTTGCAGCTGTAAATCACCTGTAGAGGACTGTTAGAGAAAGGGTTGGACAGGACTGATAATGTTACTCATTGGTAATTTTACTGTTATGGGTGCTTACAGTTCTTATCAACTCCAAACACATATTCGTTAATATTTCATGATACCCTGGAGCTGCTGAATGAAAACATGAATTGTGCTGCATGTGAGTTTTCCATTAAAG
>NW_010286344.1:44836-59945 GCF_000700745.2 Antrostomus carolinensis
TTTCTCAAGTTTAAGCGGAACCTCCTGTGTTCCAGCTTACACCCATTGCTCCTTGGGGTTCATTTGTTTAAGAAGGCTTCTACATTTCAGCTGAAAGATAAAACATTTTCTTTCCAGATCTTAAAAAAAACCAAAACAAACAAAAAACCCACCTAAAATGCCTAAGCCTCCTCCAAACTAAACTGAATGACAACAAAAGTTAATTTCACTGAGTTGTATAAAATGAGGAAAGAAAGGACATGGGGTTTTTGTATACCTTCTCTCCATCAGTACTGGTTGAGAAACTATGCTCCTACTATCTCAGCCTTTTCTTTACCTTTACATCTACAACCTATACCTCTAGAAATCATTTGGATCCTCTAGAGGATCATGGGAACTGGTTCTTTATTGTGTTGCATCAGATCACAATGTTCTAAACTCTTAACATGAGTCCCATATGCCTATGTAATGTCAGTAAAAATTACCAGACAAACTGACAATTTTGCTAGAAATGGATTTGCAATAGGTAACTTCTGCTGAACTCAAGTATCTCTTACCATAGTTTAAAATTGTGTAAGTTTGTATTTATCAGAGTCCATGACATAAATCAGAACAGAAAGTGTCTTAATTCAGCCATTTGGCATTAAAAGTTATTATACTTAGTATTTTTTTCATCCTGAAAGCACATTAACAGACTGTTTCCCTTAATTTTGCAAAACAGTGCTTGACTTCAGTCATTTGGGGAGAATGATACCACCTGAAATTCAATAGGATAAATTAGTCTGACCTTAAGTACTTTATATAATAATCCATGTGCTTAAAGGTGCAATATGCAATTTCAAGAGGAAACATTTGAACCTCTGAAGTTACTTTACTAAGAACATTACATCTAAAACCAGTATCTTGCACAGCAGCAATATTGCAGGCCAGTTTTTCTTGAATTTAACGTGTAGTAGGTATGTAGCTAAGTGTTCTTTGTACCTGAAGAAGGAAAGGGTGCATTTTGAACTGTTAAGTTATTGCTTAGCTGAAGTAAATAGAGGTGATTAATTTTACCTGTAGAAGAAGATATGATGAAATGGGGACAAGGAAAAATGTTTATATAACAGGCAATATCCAGTTCCCAGAGAAATGGAAATGAAGGAAGTAGGCAATAGGCAGTGTTCATCATGGAAGCTCAAGGATCTTCCCTGAACTAAACTCCTATCTACTGCTGGCAGATTTGTTTTGGCAACCAAAAAAACCAAAAACCAACCCCAAAACTGTAGAGAAAAGAATGGTTGAAATTCATATTATTATCTCCTGCCTTTTCCGTGTTTCAGATTTGTTATTCTTTCATATATGGTCACTGATTTTCCTTGAGTTTTTCTGTGTGATAATTCCATTTCATGTTCCTGTTCATCTTCTGACCTTTACAGCTTTCCCCACCTGCTATGTTTTCTTTTTTTTTTTTTTTTGCATTTCTGTATATGCTTCCATAGACTGATTAATTCATACTGTTACACTGCAATTGCAGATTTTTAGTTTGTTTGTTTCTTCCTCAATCCAGTCTTGCATCATATGATGCAGCCTACGTTCTCCCTCATGACATGCTGTGTAGAAATGAATATTTGGGATGTATACAGTCAAAAAATAAAAAAACTGGGTCAAATCCAGTATGCCAAGAACAGGCCCCTTTCCTGGTTGGAGACAGGCTGAAGACTCCTGTTTGAAAGGTTTCTTTGCTGCTTTCAGCAAAACAGAGATTTTTGTTCACACTTAAAAGTTAAAAAAAATTATCTAGACATAAATATTAATTAATATCAGATGATGAGAGTCAGCTCAAGTCCTTGAGTAAATATTAGACACACCCTTGCTTTTTTTGTAACTTAAATGCTACTACAGGATACATAAACATTTAATATCCATTTGGGGAGAAATCTGCCTATTTTAGTAAAAATAAGTTTGCTTTATCTGCGATTCACAGATCTGAAATGTCTTGTCTTCTGTTTATATTCTGAATTATTAATGTGCCTATATCTAAATTAATCCCACATCTCTGCTCATGCAGAAGTGAAGGTGAGAAGGTCTCTAAGTGTTATGCTGCTGTGTTTAAATGTTTCCTCTTTAATTAAGCATTATTTTGATGACCTATTTTGTGATATTATTTTGTCCCTTATTTTTCTGTGCTGTGGAGCTCTCTGTGCTGATACTTTGTAGCATTTGGGTATCCTTTTATGACAATTGTCTTTGCAGCTACCATTCTGCAGTTACAAAATCCATCATAAAAGTTAATGTGCATTTAAAATATAAACATACAATGCTAGATGAAAGGATTGTGAAAGAGATAAACAGAGGCAGATGGTGCAGATTTAATTAATAAAAAACACAAGCAGGAAAATAAATCTGCTGCAATGATTTAATGCCTAATTTAATTAAGAAAAAAAATGTCTTGGAGTTTAGGTATTGCCAGGAAATTATATACTATGTTGTTTCTATTTGGAGAGAAATGGTCTGCATAAACTTTACAGTGTTTTCTTTTATGAAGAATCTTACACATTCAGATTGCATTCCAGTAAATTTTGCTCCTTTGCAAGGAGCAAAATTGAGGAGAAAACAGGGAATGAGGCTCAGGTCGCCAGGTTAGATGTACAGAGCTGGAGTTTGCGGCCGGGTTCTTGAATACCAGGTTAATGTCTTAGCTGTCATGCCACTGACTGTCTAGCCGGTGGATCTTATGGCCCATTTTGACCAGAGGTTTAGCAGCATGCTAAGAAACCCTCCCCACTGAAAATGTTTTTGAAACTAGTACACAAACATATGGAGCATAGAGTTGCTTTGCCAAATGGACATATTCCTAAAGGGAGAGAGAAAAATAAACTTTTTTTTTTTTAAGTCATTATTAACTACTAGTCTAATCAATTTCTTAGATATATTTACAGATTGTTAGAACTGGTTCAAAGTGATTAAAAAATAAGAATAGGAAAAACATCAAGGAGAAAAAAGGTAGAGAGTTCTTGTCTCATTCTATGTATTTTGCTGTCTATTGCTGCTTTCTTTATGAATAAAAATTTGAGAATGGCACATGCAAGAAGCAATGATATGGTTATCTGGGCTTTGATATAGGTTTGATATTATTTTACCGGAATTGAATAGTTTGATTTTGAAAATTAAGCAGTTCTCTAAGCTGATAAATAAAATCTAATTTTACATGTGATTTATTCTCTGGAGAAAGTGTATAGTTGGCTCTAAGTACAACCTAACTAATGTTGGAGATTGTCTCTTTATGAGATTTTTCTCCATTGCTGTGACATGCATAATGTCATAAGAGACCAATAATGGAAGAGTTAGTTTTTGTTTTGTGGAGTACTGCACTGACCCAAAAATAAAAATGAGAGAGAGAACCTTGCAGGGTCACACAGGAGGCAGATCCGTGGAATTAAAGCCAAAACAAATTTGAATTGCATTTTTTGGGAGTTTTGACCTGTTCAGTCTGGGAAAAACTAGCAAAGAGACAAGTGTGTGACTATGTTTCTGGATTTTGATTTCAGAATTATATCATTGTTTATGGTGCTTTAGCTTTCTGAAAAAGAGGTTAACATCGACAGTCTCAAACAGAAGAAAACAAAGAGAAATAGTTCTCTTGTTACTGTTGAATCAAAGAGATATTATTTCTCTTTCCTCAATAAACAAATAAAATATTTATTTTAGGTCAAGTCTAGATTAATTTCCTTTTTATTGCCTTTTTTAGTCAGAGAAGCAAAACAATCAGCCATTGCTACAGTATTCAGTATTTCAGACAGACTTTTGGAGACTGGTAGAAGAGCCATTGGCTGACATGCAGCTTTCTTATACTATAATCAGCTAAACCAGCACCTCTGGAGACTCTCAAGGGCCTGGGAGTGACATGGGGACATCAGCACTGTCTGACCCAGGTTGCAAGCAAGTCCCACTTGCAGGATGCCCTGCAGACAGTGTGGGGTCAGAGAGGGCTGGAGGGGTGGAGGGTTGATGTCTCCAGCCTCCAGTCATCCAGCTGCTCATGGTTTTTCAAGCACTGGTTATGTTGATCGAGAGCAGTCCCAGAGTGACAGGATCATTCTTATCAATCTGCTTTCTGCTTCCATTTGCCACACAGAAAGGGCTGTAGCTGCTCTCCTTGAGTTTGCTGATGTCTCGTCACCACTGTCAGCCTGTCTCTTCCTGGCTGAGTGAGAGCAGATTCCTGGCTCTGGGAGCATTTTTAGGAGGGCATCTGTTCCCTGGCACTTCCTTCTTCAACTATACATCCTCTGTTTGTCTGTGCATGTGTGTATATGTGAGAAGAGGGTGACATCTTCTCCCTGGATTATGTTTTTGGTACACTACGGTTTTGATAGGTAAATACTTCTGTAAAAATGTCATTAAAAAGTTCAAGAGTCCTCTCATTAATTTCTTTGACTAATTGTATCATTATCAGAATACCATTCTGATCCAATCTATAAACTTCAGGGAACTAAGCCTTTTTTTGGTAACTTCTACTCAAAATTAGTATTGTAGAATAGTCTAGTACCTCAAAATACTTCAAATATTATAGGATTTTCTTTCATCCACTAATGATCCATATGGGTTGTCTCTTGCTTTTATATTGTTTTATGCTGTTTTATATATTGACTGTTAATCTTACTCATCCTGTATAAAGAGAAAAAACAAACCCCAAAATTATCTTTTTATCTGCTATATTAAAAAAAAATTAAAAATTGAACAAAATCCTCTCAGGAGGTCCTACTGGTTCATATTGGATTCTTAGTCCTCTATTATAGATGCTTTTTATTATCCTGTTATGAAACAAAATTTAAGCCAAAGAACAATTTAGTTTCTTCTGCTGAGCTGAAAGAAGTGATACTAATTTCTTTCAAACAGGACTTATCCTTGTTTACTGAAGCAAAATGGAAAAATTTAAATGAAAATAAAAATCTAAAGATGATTTAGAGGCAACTAAAATAAATGCTGAAGTTAAGCTGGAAAGATTTTATTCTGATATTTTCTAATTTTTCACTGCATACTACATGGAATTGTACTTTATTATTTGTAAGTACAGGAGATGAGGAATGCAGTGTTGTCATTTGTGCAGATATTTGCAAGAGTCAATATACGTATTGGAGTGAACCTCACTTGCCAACTTCTGCATAAGCTAACGTTCATTTAGCAATCTTCATAATATAAGCCTCTCACAAGAAGACTGTCATATTCCTCATCTGCAGCATTCTTAACAATTTGTCTTTTTGTCAGACTGTTTTAGGTTTCGAATAGGTGCATAAGATCTTACAGACTTGTAAATCTCCTCAAACATCCACATGAATAATGCAGAAGTTAAAATTCACATGTGTGAGAAGTTTCACAGATAAGAGACCATCTACTAAGAAAGCATGTGGTTGTCCCGTGAGTGCAATAGGAGTTGTAAACATTATCTGGTAAAAGTGAAGTTTCCTGGGGCTGCAGTAAGTAAAGCCTGTTACATCTTCTGGTATTAATCATAATAAGTGTTTTATCTTTGGCTGTCATGTTTAGTTTCTGCATGCAATTTACCTCTCAGACAAGCTGTTCACAGTATCGGCCAAGCTTATCTCTGAACTTATGGTCTTCAAGTGCCTAAATGTATTTCCACCAGATTTCCCACAGTTAATGTGACAAAAGCCAACATAAGTGCTATTTTAAGATGGCTCTGCATCCCTTTACAGAAAAAATAGTGTTGCTTACATTCTGATCACTTCTATCAACCAAAGTAAAGCTTAGCTCTCTTTACTGGTCCTACATTCTACTGTAATTTTATTATGATCTATTTTCAGATACGCTTGCTGTACACACATAATTTATCTTGACTCCAAATGTCCCTCACACATGTTATCTCCTATCCTCTAAAGTGCCTTTACTGCCACAGGACTTCCACGTACAAAGCATGTCATTATCTGTCTGACTCCAAAGGCACGTTTAGCAAGATGCAAAAGCATGAAGGAAACACATGGTCCCTGTCCCAAAAAGTCTACCAGCAAAGCAGTCAAATTGCTTCGGGGCAATAGCCCTCTGAGAGGAAGGCAGGAGAAAAAGAATGCCTTGAACAGTTTTGTGAGTGGCTCTATTTGCACAGCGATTCCAAAATGATACCGAGAAAGAGGTGAAAGATTAGGCAGCTCTTAATATTCTACTCTGCATGACCCCATCTCACTGCAATACTCTCATGATCTGCTAATAATCCTTTATAATTAAGCTTCAAGCCTAATATTAAAATGTAATCCACATGAACACCAATCAGAACATACAGCAAGAAGTGAAGTCATTACCACTTTGAGTTGTGCATGGCAAGCACTATGCAGTTTTAATTTAAAATCTTTAAAACATTTGGCCCTTGATGTAAAGACAAATTAAGTTTCACTTCTGATCTACACAAATACAATACAGCACATCTAGTTCAGACCTGCTGCTGTGACACTTTGCCTGCATGATGATTGCTAAAAAATATGGAAACATTGCTACTGTGAAAATGGAGACTGCACTTGATAGTTACCTTGACATTTACACCGAGCATGAATGCCAAATAGATTTCGTAGCAGCCCATAAAATAAATGGCCTGGCTTCATAGTTGGTAAACTTTGAATTTGACCTTCTGGATTGGGTTTTTTATATGCAATCTGTATGCGTGTGTCATAGTAATCACCACTGCAGCAGAGTCAACTCTTTTCTCCATGCACTGGTGTAACTCTAAGAACTCAGCTGACAGCAAATGTAACATGATGCAACATTTTACTCTGTGTTTCTATGTTATTTGCATTTGTTATTGCAGCTTCTCTCTAAGAATTCTTATACCCTTAAAACACTTTCAAATTAGTTGTCACTAGCATGATTGGGCTATTCTGTATATTAGAATGGATGGTTCCCTTTCCTCCTCTTTTTCCCCTGCATAAAACTACTCATCAGAAATCTCACCTGTAAAAATACTTGTATTCTGAACAACTTACTTTTTGCTCTCAAAAATGCAAAAAATTAACAGTCCAATATATTAGACCAATGTAAAAGAAGCAACTTTTTTTTTTTTTTTTAATTGAGGTAAATATTTGGATGTGCCAATGCCTTTAGTCCAAAAGATTCTTAAACTAACTATTCCCATGAGATTGCAGAACATAAAATGGAAACTGAGTTGCAGCAGTAAACACCTAGAAGAGTTCAAGGGAAAGTACAGTAAAAATATTACTTCATAGTAATCTTTTGATTGGCTTTTTCAGGTAGAAAAGGGCAGTTTTAACTTTTATGAGTTAAGCTAAAGTCAAGCCTGTTGTGAACCATGAAACATACAGTTTTACCGTTTGGATAAAACACAAAAAGACTGCAGCTTAAGATGCTGATAGTGTTTCTCATTTCTTTAATGAAGCTTTGCAAACTAGCTAAAAATGTTTTCCACTGATGACATACAGTGGAATTCTAAACATTTAATTAGTGCCTAGAGAGTTGACTAACTAGGAACTAACACTGATATTAATATCTAATATATACTGCTTTAATTAGCCAAATCCATAGGTCAACATTAACAATGATTTTACAGTCTTGGAAAACTTCATTCCAGAATTTGACACTTGGGTTTCTACAGCTGCCAGGCAGCCTCCATGAATGGCCAGGGCAAACTGAGGCAAGAGGGTAAAGGGCATGAGAATGGATATTGCCTTGAGTAGAAAGGTGGGTTGCCAAACATTGTCCACATGTCATTGTAGAGTGAAATTGCTTTCCAATTTTGGAAGGAACAAGTTGTGACAAGAGAAGCTTCATGTCATCAATGCCAGAAAGGATGCAAAGGACATTTCAGAATAGAAAGGCACAACAGAGAGCACTTGCAGCAGGTATTGTGGCTGGTTTTACTGCTTTAAAGCCAATGTTACTTTTCTCACTCTCTAATCTCCTTTGACTTCTAAAGTGGATTACAGTAATATAATCATTACAGTCTTTCAGCACTATCTCTTTTTTTAAGGTTTATGATGTTCTTTACAAGAAAAAGAGCAAAAGAGAAAAAGAGCCCAGGGAAGGAGAGAGCAAGCAGATGAAAGAACACAAACTTACTTCCTTAGGCATGTTATTGTCTTGAAGGTCACATTAAGGTTTAATTTTGTTTCCTCCTCCTTCTTTCACTGTGAAACCTAGATTAAACTGTAGGAAAAAGCAGGAAACAAAGCTAAAACCATATTTTCAGGAGAGGACTTGAACTAAGCATGGTGGTGTTGTTTAGACCCAGCTGGCAGCTAAGCACCACACAGCCACTTGTTCACTCCCCACAGTGGGATGGGGGAGAGAATCAGAAGAGTAATAGTGAGAAAATTCATGGGTTGAGAAAGATAGTTTAATAGGCAAAGGAAAAGCTGTACACAAAAGAAAAGAAAACCAAGGAATTTATTCACTACTTCCCATCAGCAGGCAGGTGTTCAGCTGTCTCCAGGAAAGCAGGGCTCCATCACACATAATGGTTACTTGGGAAGACAAAATGTCATAACTCCAAACATCCTCACCCCTTCCTCCTTCTTTCCTCAGCTTTATGTGCTGAGCATCATATGGTATGGAATATCCCTTGAGTCAGTTGGGGTCAGCTGTCCCAGCTGTGTCCCCTCCCAGCTCCTTGTGCACCCCCAGTCTGCTCACTGGTGGGGTGGTGTGAGAAGCAGAAAAGGCCATAACTCTGTGTAAGCTCTGCTCAGCAGCAACTAAAACATCCCTCTATTATCAATACTGTTTCCAGCACAAATCCAAAGCACAGCCCCATACCAGCTACTGTGAAGAAAATTAACTCTACCCTAGCCAAAACCAGCACACATGGGAAGTAGCCTGGTAATGATTTTTCAGGGCACTACATGATGACAGCATGGTAGATAGATTGTTCATCCTGTATGGGTAGAAATACAATACATTAAAGTTGTTCTGTGTTTTAAATATTCATGCTATATTTACAAAGTAATACAATAAAATATATGTGGCATATTGCAATACCAGGAAAATAATTTTTATTGGTTTGTAAGTAGTTAGAATTAAGTTGTTTGAAAAATCTGAAGAGGCATATTTCCAAGAACAGGTAGAGATTCGTGATATAATTTCATAGTAGCAGAATAAAACAGAAATAAATGTGTTTTGGGTATACATAAAATGGAAACGAATGTATTAATCTAATTTAAATAGAATAAATCCTTATTTACTTAGTAAGTGCCATCTCTGTGGTCCTCATGATGTATCACTTGATGTAGTTTACTTTCACTGCAGTCAATGAAAACCGGATCAGAATAAGTTTAAAGACCATGGCTAGTAAAGATTGTGGTTAGTATATGTGATGGAGGAGTTAATAAAAGTACTGATGTTTTCTTAATTTTGAGTAACCTCTGACTAGGATGCTAACTTGCTCGCATACATTATTTAGGTAAATCACGTTAATGGAAAAAGTTGTGGCCAGGTGTTATTAATTTGATTGGAGAACAAAACACTAAATGCTTGATTCAGTAAATCTGTTTACCTGCCATTAAGCTGGATCTTAAAATGTGTATGGTTATACTTGTACCACAGTCAAAAAGGAGGAAGAAGTGAAATGACAAAGTTTGTAGTGGCGAAGGCAGGAGGCAGACTTGAGGTGAGTAACAGTGAGGTTAGCGATTGATGGTCTGGAAGATTATTCGGTTTTGGAGTAGTTTCGCAAATTTTTGTGCTCATGTACTGGATTGCACTGCAGTGTCCTGGAGGGAGCAGACCCTGCTGATTCTTAAAACCCATGCAGATATGAAGTAATAAAAGGGAACAAGGAGAGTGTATCTCTGTCTTTTCTGCAGTGACTAGTAAATATACCTTGGCATAGTAACTGAGAAACTTTTCTATTCCTGTGGTATCTCTGAGGAGACCGAGGTGAAAGCATCATGAGTTTGCCAGAATAAGGACTGGATTAGGAGTATATAGAAACCTAAATATCAAACTTAGTTCTGACAAGCCAAAAAGGTCTGCTATTACAGACCTTAATTCTAGAGTGTCTTCTAGTTATAAGTCAAGAGATTGTCCTGACTTTGTATTTAACTTAGGCTGACAGAGCTGCCAGGGGAAAAAAAAAAATGGTTAAAAAGTCTAAATTTTTGTTATAAAAGAGAAGGAAATATTTCAGCTAAGCCCTGAAAACTATTGCTTCTTGTATTACCCTAGCAGTTAGTAACAGATGGGAAGGGAGGAGAGCTAGAAGCTAGACATAAACCAGAAGTGCTTCAAAGAGTGTGTGTGAATGGGTGCAGGCAGACCCATGCTTTTCTGCTTCCAGCTGGTCATGGTAAGGAGACATCAGGCTGCATTCGTAGGGGCCTGTGCCTGCATAGGGCACAGGGTTGTTGCAGTAGGGCCAGGTAATATCCACCCCAGTTCAGTGTGGTGATTCCCCAGCAGGAGTCAGCATCTGTGCTGGAGCACTACTGCATGCAAAGCCTTTGGGAAACCCTGTTGTGCTTATGTGGCTGCCTCAGTTTATTTTGGGAGCTTGCATCGTGAGTGTTATTGGCTTCTGCAGATGGTCTGCTCCACATAAAGAGGATGTAGGGACAGGAGGCAGCTACAGCTCCTCTTCATCCTGTGGCAGCACTGACTGGTAGATGTACCTCAGGCTTCAGGTTAAACATTAAAAGAGCTAGGCATGTGGTTTTGTTTTTTTTTTTTATCATTGAAACTGTGATTTTTCTACAATACAAATTCTCCACACACAAAAATGTCTCATATAAATCACTGTTTTTCTCCTCTTGCAAAAATGCTAGAAGTTCCAGGAAAAATACGGATCTGGGCACTGGTTCATACTGGGATGAATAGCCTAAATTACTGGGGACAGGGTGTGGCTAAATGGCAGGTGAGGAGTGACAAGAAGATTGTAGAGGATCAGATCATTATGAGCTGTCTCCTAGGTAAAGAGCTTGAATTCAAACGTGTTAATGTTATGTTTGGCTCTGCAACCTTAACTTCCTTTTCTTATCAGTTTACTTGCTGGTGTATATGTATTTCTAAGTAGAGCCCTACCAGATTTGGACATTCATGCAAATATTTCTTCTGGCAAATACACTTAAAACTAAATTTCGGTATGACTCTGCACTTGATAATTTATATTAAAAATATACTGAAGACTGAATCTGTGAATTTTTATGTAGAGCTTTTTAAGTATTCCAAACTGTTACTTAGTTCATATTTTTTTTTAAACCTGACCTGGGGTTTGTTGAAGAATTTCTTTTCTGACTTTCAGATTGCAAGACATATTCTGTCTCTGTTTTTTACAGTTTAAGCATTTCCTGCCAACTCCTTGTAGAGCTCCACTCCAATCTGTCCTCAGGGAAACCATTATAAGAAGTTGTTTGTTTTTTTTTTTTTTTATGGGGTTTTTTTAAGCTTTTGAAACTTACCTTTTACTTAGTACATGAACCAGTGAAAATTAAATCAGTAGAAGGCCTTCCTTTTGCTTCTGTAGATTTCAGACGAGGTTCTAAGTGCTATTTCATTCCTATAAAGTTTGTGTCCTTTTCCCCTTCAGATGTCTTGACCAAAATGAAAATCCAAATAGCAATGAAATTACTCTTAGTGCTTCTCCTCTCTCCTGCCTTACTCCCCCTTTTGCCCAATATCAAAAGGTTAATGAACCAAGTCCACAATGTTTAGATTTTGTACCAAGTACAAAGAAATATGTTGTGAATAGCTGATAAGTGGCATGATCAATAATAGGGAAACATCTTCCAGCTGGTGCTATATAAAGGAAAAATTATCAACAAAGACCCTGGTATTGTCAACGTTGGTTTGTAATATATTGATAAGTTACAGATTAGTCACTGCATTTTAAACAATTGTAATGTTGACCACTGAACCGTGTGTATTTGGATCATCAAACATGCTAAAACTCCATTTCTGGGTGTAATGGCAGACCTTTAAGTCATGCCTAATGAACTTCTCCATTGGATAAACTTAGTAGCTTTCTAACAGACCTCTTTTCAAACATTGCTGGCCATCACGAACTTAGTTCAAAACAGTAAGTACAAAAGCAAAGAGGTGTTTCAGCTTAAAAGTAGGCATTTCCAAGGTAACTGAGGTATGGTTATTTTAAAATAAATTTGCTTAGTATCCCTGAAGAGTGAATGCTATTTGACAGTCATGAATAACACTCTCGAACAGCAGCTCTGTAAGTTCTAGTTTAACTCCTGTGGCACTGCATTTTGATTAACAAACGAGCTATCTGATATTCTCTAAAAATTCTCATGCTGTGTGCATTTAATGGAGCCTAAGAACATTTGCAAACTGTAAATTTTTTTTAAAGTGTTTTGAGGAAGAAGCAGTAGCTTAGAGGAGAGATCCTAGGGGTATAGCACTGAAATCCTGTGGAATTTTTTTTTGCATCAGTATTTTACCTGTAATTTATGTAGACAAAAGGCTCAGCACAAGCATTTGCTTTCATATGCACAACTTTGTTGCGTGTTGATTAGTTACCCAGGAGAGTTCATGCCTTCTAGACACTAATTCCTGGTCCTATGAAAGTCAATGGGAGTTTTGTTATGGACTTGCAGAGTGTCAGGATTTTGTAAAAACAAAAGTAGAAAAGATTGTTGGATACAGGCTGATTTTCCAAAATCCATTTGCAATTTCAACTTTCCAACTTTATTTTAGCTAATAATGAATAAATTACTTGAAAAAAATGCCTTTATAGGGAAGAAAATGAAAAGAAGTTCTGATTTTGAGCAAAATTGTCTGACAGAGAGACAAGATATATCTTTTAAACTACTGCCTTCTCCCTAAAAAAAGTTGACAGCTCCCCAAAGACAAACTACTGGCTGAGACTTAAATGAACTTTTCTGTCAACAAAATAACAGTAGTTTTGAGATGGGCTGAGAAAAAAAAGAGCATAGATAATGAAAAAACATTTGCTTTACTTATTTTTCAGATCAGTTTATTTTAGAACTATCTTTTTTTCAAAATATTTGTTTCTGCATTGCTTACATAAGGGCTTGTAGGGATCAAAAAATAGTAATGAGGAAAAATTTAAAAACTCATTAAGGATTAAAACTTCTTCAGTACATGAAAAATAGGAAAAGTGTTAGAATGAGTAGCACATCTAGAAAGAGTGGGATTTTAAAACTCTGTCCCTGCATTTAAAAGCAGCAAGATTATTTTAAACATCTCTGGAATCTGTAGCATTTATAAGATCTATTTATTAGCTGCCACAAGCACAACATTTCTAAGAATGAATAAAACCATTTAAACATTTCCCAGGACTCCTGGGACCAAGATGTGTGTTTTTCATGTGTATGTAAAGCATAAATATGAATGTGTGTAAGCGCGTGGGGGTGAGGAACAATTTTCCCTTCTTCCTCTCAAGAGAACGCCTGAAATTTAATTGAGGTAAAATAAATGTTCTTATCAGAAGGCACAATAGACCTTCCCAGTTTTGTTTGTGGCAGAGTTCAGAAGCCCTCCCCATGGCTGACTCTACCTTCCCCCACTTCAGATATTAACCTGGACATCATGCCTTCCAAACATTAAATGAGCTGTGCGATGTTTTATTACATTTCTCATGTGGCTAAGCTTAGTGTGGCTTTTAAGTGTTCCTCGGTATGCCGTGCTTACGCAAGTTATTTTCTGCTGTGGATTGTTGATGCTGCAGCAGCAGATAGAGTGATGTGGCTTGAATTCCAATGAGGAGAAGGTGTTGGTTTATTTTGAATTTAGAGTACAGAGTGAGTATTTTGAAACGATTTGTAACCGAGTTTTTTTCTTTATTTCAGGATTGAAGCATTACAAATTAATTGTTTTAAGTGTTTCCAGGAAATAATTGTATGGCTTTATGGAAAGTAGACTAATCTAAAATGTAATTTTTTTGGTAAAGTATGTTGTTTATGAAAATCTGTTTTAGCTAGTAACTTATATTACATTCAGTGTTGATCTCCACAAAATGCAAATGAACAAACAGAAACACTAGAGCAATGAAAGCTAATTTTTATGAAACTAATTTTTATTGAAGTGGACAAAAGCAATGGGTAGCAAATTTGTCATTGATTGCCTGAACTGTAACTAAATTAGACTGTCTTTCATTGTACTAAATTATTCTGACCTTGTCCTGACAATTAGGGAAAATTTATAAGCAATGAGGTGGGCAATTGAAGTGATGTGTATATTTTCTCAAACTCCTTTGGTGGATTAAAACCTTTCATCATATTCTATCCATCTGCTTATTTAGTGCTTGTATTATTGGAAGCAATCCTTTCCTTTTCCAGCAGTGAAGCTTAGATCCCTAGTTCTTAAGGGTTGTGTATGAAACAGATTTTAAGGGATCCAGCCCTGATTAGAACAGTTAGCCTGTTAACGTCCTATGTATTTACAGTGGATTATTTGAAGGGAAGCAGGGGTTAAGTCAGCAGGTCTCTTGGCTTCCCCAGGGGTTAACCTGGCAGCCTGTTTGGCACACACAGGAGGGCTGACAGGTAGCAGGATTTGTCTAAGCAGTGTGCATGAGAGCCAACAAGGAAAACTGAATGCTCTGGATTAGTTTTGGATTATGTTGTCAGAGTGAAGCCTGACGGACAAACTGCAGAGGAATAAAATGCAATCTGTTTGGGGAAAGAGACAGCGTGCATAGCTTTCATTTTTCAAGAAATGACAAGAAAAATCATTAATAATTTGTAAATCCGTGTCCATTAACTTTTCTCTTTGTTATTCCAAGACAGTTTTTAACATGATTTTGCCACTGTTCTATATCTGTTTTTTCTTGTGACAGATGGCAAGATAAATATAAAATTGCAATAGTGCAGTACAAACCATAGGGAAAAATATCTAGAAAACATAACACCTGGAATTGCTTAAGGTGGAATATTGGGAGGGGGGTGTTTTCTCTCTGTCTTTTTGTGGTGCAAGATAAAGTTTAATATAATTTACATACTTCTCCTATTCTACAGTTTCATTTGTGTGATCATCATTTATTTCAAAATATTGGGAGCAGCATTCCATTATTTTTTCAATTAAAGCAATTGCATTACCAGTATGATTAACACATTTGATTCCCTGTTTTTTTTCATCTGGTTATTTATTTTTTTCACTGCTCAAGTACTTAATATTTTACAAGAGGGGAATTTTTTAAATTTTTTTAAATTTTTTTACC
>NW_010286345.1:0-6191 GCF_000700745.2 Antrostomus carolinensis
TTGGGGTTTTTTTTGTTTGGTTGGTTGTTTTGGATTTTTTTTCATTCTAATGATGTGTAGCCTCCAACTGACCAAAATGTGCATCTCATCCCTCCTATGGTTAAAGCACTAAGATCCTTAAAGACCTGCAATATATGGATGGTGAAAAAGAAGTTGGTCTCTGTTGCCACTGTGCCACTGAATAACAAACTGAAATCCCTTTCATGCCCTGCTGGCAGTCAGCAATTTATGAGCCTGAGTTAGGAAGGAAAGCAGAAAGTAATTCACTGAGAAATGAGTCCTGGATCCTGGCTACTAAATATAATGGGATCCTTTTACATTCTTACTGCTTTCCTTTCAGAGAAAAAAAAAAACACACTGAAACAATGAACAATATAAAGCTGTCCATGTAGTTATTTCTCTTTTTGCAAAGCTGATAAATGATGATGATCACAGACAAATACCTAGAGGAATCAAATTTATGTCCTGACACTGCTTTCCAATACACTTAGGGACCGAGACTGTGATTTAAACTATGACTGCACAAACATATTTAACTTTACCTCAAGCCTATGCCACCCATCCAGTTGGAAAATACTTACTGACATTATATTGAGGTTTGGTTTTATTTGGTGTGCTTCAAAATGAAGGACAAGTATTAAGAAAATACCTTTGCTTAGCTGTGCAGTCAGAGAAATGTTTCCTCTGGATTTACAACGTATTTGGCAAAGATTGTGAAAAAAATAAAAATAAAAATGAGTGCAGTACTTGAACGTTTTGGAATTTAGCCATAACTGTATGTTCTCCATAAAAATCGATTTGGAAAGAGTTGTTGTAAAAAGTCCAGCACTTTTATTGGCCTAAATCTTTTCTACATTGATTTCTCATGTATAAATTATAACAGGGAATTCATATTCTGAACCTAAGAGAAACCAGATGCAAAAAAATTGAAGGTCTGGGGCAACAGTTTAAATTTCTCTATTTCCCTCTTTCCTGATAAATCATACTATCAGTTGTCATAGTATTTGTGACATGGGACAATACCTATGCCAATGTGGAATATAGTGAAGCTGTGATGTATTTATTGCAATAAATGTAGGTTGAGCAGATAATTTATTGAAGAAATAAAAGTCCGATATCAGTAGTAAATTATGCCACTGTTGTTAGCAAAATTACTTTAAGTCACTTCATTCAAAACCAGTTATAACCAGCTTAGTAAAAGCATCAAAAAATTGCCACTTGCAGCCCAGCCAGTATCTTCCTGCTGGAAATGTAAGTAGGAGAAAAAAGAAAGAATTTAATTAACATTATCAAAGAAACCCTGCAAGTTTCTCTTTTTATCTATAGGTAGAGTAACAATTCTTGTTTCTAGGAGAGATTATTTGGAGCAGCTGGGAATTTATTCTATTCACCAGTGCTTCAGTAAACCACCACCAACAGGAATCATGTATCATTTTTACAACTGCTGATGCAGCAGGCACGTTTTGACAAGCAATGGCACTATCAGTTTCAGAAATTAAGGCTTTAAGGCTCTATCCTGCAAAGAGCTCAGAGCTTTTGCTTGGCAATTTGTCAGCTGTTATCCCAAATCATAAATGAGGGGAAAACTCCTCATGGCATACATAAATGAGTGTGATTTCTAACGTTCTGTGAACAGGTAAGGGATACAAGTCCTACCCCCACAGGCAGTGGATGTGAATTAATACTGTTACAAAAGGAACCTGTACCAGTAAGACTGGAACAACCAGCCTGCTACAAAATCCTAACAGATATTCTATGTTTAAATTCAACTTGAATTTACACACAGTAAAATGGAGTAGTTAAAAAAAGAAACCCAAAGTAAGATGTTAAAGTGGAGAGAAAAACACGGTGCTAAGTCACCCAAACCACGTTCTGATGTCAGGTCACAGTTTCACAGCAGCTGCTAATGGAAAGAAGTGAACAATGACTCATTAAGTCCTCCCTCTCACGCACACCTCAGCCCATAACAAGGGTCACCTCGTTACACTTGCCACTGATGAAAACCACATGAAATATTAGGTCAAATGCTAAAACATAACATGCATTAAACCCTTCTAGTTTTTCAGGTCACCAAGTAAGAGGATGGTAATATGACAGGCAGTGATACTGCTTAAAGAAAAAGCAAAAGGCAAATTGTGCTTGCCTTTCCATCTTCCTTCCAGGTATAAAATCCTGTGAAACATTCCAAAAAAACAGCACAGTTTAAAAACAAGATTAGCTTTTCCAATAGAGCAAGATTTACCTGATGGAATACAGGCTCTTTCAAATTTAAGTAAACCTGGAAAGATTAAAAAAAAGATAAATAATTTGCAACAGAGAACAATCATAACATTATTCATCTAAATACTACCAAGACTTGTTCTGTTAGAATCAAGACACAAGTGCCTATCCATGCACCATTAAAGTTGATTACATATTTGAAGTTTCCTCTGGCAAAATCTGAGGGTTTTAACCGTGGTATTACTTTAAATTAAGAAGCACAAATAGAGACATTAACATCTAAAATCGCCTCATTTAATAGAGTTGCAACACATACAAAAACAATTAAGATCCAAAAATTACCAGACATTCTCGATATGCATTGCAAGAAGAAAATGTACTCTACTTTGATTTGCTACTATTAATGTTTTTGGCAGTGCTTTAACATTTCAATTCATTTTACAAAAAGCTAGGAGTTCTTCCTGTTGTTAACAGAGTTCATTTAATTTCTGCTTTCGAAGAGAGAAGGGCACTAGATCTTAGGCATAATATGGCACGAGTGTAAAAATTTTAGGAGACACAGAAGAGAACAAGCAAGTATTTTGAAGGCAGAAGATAACACTTTGGTTTTTGTTATTTATTTTTTTTTAAGAAATGGTTATCAACAAAAATAATGAAGGAGACTCCCTCTATGGCTGACAGCACAAAACTCATTTTATTCATAAGGGGAGGACACCACAATGAGAAAGGGAACCAAGTTAGCTGTGACACAGCTAAAATTCTTCTGGTTTTGTTTTATTTTGTGGGTTTGGGGTGTTTTGGTTTGGGGTGTTTTGTTTTGTTTTTAAACAGCTAAGTTCCTTTCTTATTCTGACTGTTGTTTTAAAACACCACTCAGTATCTTGGATTATATACCACAGTCTCCTTTTTGCAGTCAGCTGAACAGGATTATTCCCATTTCTGTAGATGAATTAAAGTGAGGGAAGACAAGGAATGCAGCTTGTCCAAGGTCTCATAACAAGTCAACGGTGACTGTTTTTCTCACATTCCTATTCCAGCAACTGGATTGCTGCTTTTCTTCTACATTTAATTTATACAGTGGTTTAAAAAGGTTTCATGTTTCTCTGGCCAGCACATAATTTTTCCAACAAAAGAATAATTTGTCCTTCTTGACTGGAAATGAGAAATATTCAGTACTGCCTGTATAAAGTTCCTTCACTGGCAGGAAAACTGTCAACCTACAATGTGAAAATGCCATATTAGAAAAAGTTACTTACTATGCTGACTACGAAGCTGTATGTTATTAACAAGAAAAGCAGTGGATAATTGACTGTGTTCTTGTACTTGAAACATTCATACCTGGAACAGAGCATAAAGGAGAGTGATAACATCCATCACTTACCAGATAAAAGATGCACTTTTGAAGGCATATTAGCACAAAATTTGTGAGAAAATTGATCCAAACGAGTCTTAGGCCTGTCAATAAATTATACCTCCTCCAATAAAGATGTGTCATTTTAATGTAAAAATTCACACTTTTAACAATAAATGTTTCTTAAAAAAAATCTAGTGCAAAAAAAAACCCCTCAATAAGCTCATGCATATAGGAAAAATAACCCAGTCAGTGGAAAGAGCTTGGGAAGCAGAAGTGTTTTCAGAAGGTGCTTAAGGGGTGATAATGGATGGCAAATTAGAAATGAGTTTAAAATGCAATACAGCTGCCAAAAAACATTACATCTGTCAGCTAAAGGCAGCGTGGGAAAGGGACTGCCTTACAAAACAGTGAACTCCAGAGATCTGTTAAAATGGAGATTGTTTATGGCTTTACTACAGTCACAGGGCAGTAAACTTGCTAGATTGGGTAGTGGTAGAAGCAGAAGGTAAAAACAGCTAATTGCTCCCAATATGTAAAACAACTAATTAAAATTAGCTTCACAATCTCTCCACTACACTTCAGTCACAGTTATAATGGAATTATACACACACACATCCCAGACCTTATCTCCATCAGAAAAAAGGTCCAAAAAACCCAACAAAAATGAACTTTGAGAAGCATAAAATCATTAGGGCTAGAGGAAGTTGTCTATATAACTCCAATTTACATCTGGCTAGTTTATTTGTTTATAAATCTTTGGAAATAGACATCAGTATGGATGAATAAAAGGAAAGAAAAAACATGTAGGGGGAAAAAAATAAATCTACAAGACAGCACAAGGTGCTACATTGCGAAAGAGCTTGCCAAAGTAATTACACAGCTTGAAAGTCAGTAGGACTGAATGATGTATAAGGGAATGTCCTGTGCAGAACCTACCTTGAAGAAAAACAAAAGTATTATTAAAGGCCTCCTAAATGAAACATTAGCTCATCCTTCAGAATATTTTAATTACTACCAAACGTACACACACAGAATCTTATTAGAGTTATAAATGCAGGAACAGACTTTGGTGCTTTTGAAGATAATAGAATAACTTTTGCACAAAATAAATATGATTATTTTTTCCAAACAGATTTTTATAGCCACTTCTCATCATTTTTTTCCCCCAATCACATTCAAATCAGATAAAATAAATGCAAAGGCAATTTCAAGGAGATAGGGAGCTACAATAGAAATATTTCCATTAACAGAAACATTATGATTCTGGTCATGAGTTTGCACAAATCATACTAATGTATAAATCACAAACTGATGGTAATTTCCACAGATGTGGGTTTAGTCCTATAGCATTCCATCTCCATTGCAAGCTACCAGTTATCTTTACCAGAGATACTCCAGTTTTCAATGGCTGAATATTTGACTAATTTTTTTGTCTTTTTGTCTGCAACAAGCTGATTTATCATTGTATTTTCCAAGTGACAGAACAAATCATGTTAAATTTAGACCTTGCAGTAAAAGGCAAGAAAAAGACAGTCTACAGTATCTTGACAATCGCCAAATGATACATTGCTCCCAAAATTAAAAGGGAGAAAACATCCCAGCATGGAATTAAGCTGTTATGCATGTTCCAAGATACCCTCCACAAAATATACATTTAACTCTTCATAAAATTTTAAATTTAATTTTCCAGATGAGTGGGAAACAGGTTTAACCAGAAATCTGAAATTTGCATTTAAGGTCAGACTGTATCACAGAAATACAGCTCAAATAAATTACAACCTTGATAATTTTGCAGGTGTTACTCAAGTTGATTTTATTATGTCTGCTGTTTATATATCCAAGTAACACTGAGCTCTGGTTGTATACTAAACAAAATCTTTAACAAGAGTTTTTTTGTTTGGTTGGTTTTTGTTTTGTTTTGTTTTCCCAGCTAAGCAAACATTGATAAAATATCTCTAAATTAGTAAAAATTAGGACTAAAGCCAGCCTGGTCCCCACACAAAATCTTTAACAAAAAGTTTTTTGTTTGGTTGGTTTTTGGCTTTTTTTACCCAGCTAAGCAAACACTGATAAAATATCTCTAAATCAGCAAAAATTAGGACTAAAGCCAGCCTGGTCCCCAAACAGTCAAGTCATAATGCTGTACTGCTAGCAAAACTGAGATCTCACCAGAAGCTTCAGTGTCAGCCTCACTACGCACCAGTTTGGACTTCACAGATACTACATTTCAAAAGTTAATATTCTATAAATATTCAGGAAAAAAAACCAAACCCATTTAACAAATACTTACAGGCAGTAGACAAACACACAACAACTGTATATCATTGGCAGCTCATCCAACAGCTACAAAAAGCAGAGACATCAAAACATGAAAACTACTTTTAACTCACATACTTGTGTAAGTTAATTAAGAAAAAAAGTCTTAAGAAAACAAGAGTTTTAAAGTTATTTGAATATCCACCTTCTTGACTGTATCCTGTTCAACTACTGAAAGCTTGCTGCATTCATAAGCTTATTAGTCTGAATGTTTTGAATATTATGTTTCATAAAAAGCCCAGGTCTTCAAAGAACCGGGCCATTCTTGCTGTTCATACAGAATCACAGAATGTCAGGGATT
>NW_010286346.1:0-4597 GCF_000700745.2 Antrostomus carolinensis
AGCCTGGAGAAGAGAAGGCTCTGGGGAGACACACTTTTTAACAGGACATGTAGCAACAGGACAAGGGGAAATTGTTTTAAACTAAAAAAGGGGAGATTTAGACAAGATATAAGGATGCAATTTTTTACACTGAAACAGGTGAAACCCTGGCCCAGGTTGCCCAGAGAGGTGATAGAAGCCCCATCCCTGGAAACATTCAAGGTCAGGTTGGACGGGGCTCTGAGCAACCTGATCTGGTTGAAGATGTCCCTGCTGATGGCAGGGGGGTTGGACTGGATGAACTAGAAAGGTCCCTTCCTACCCAGACCATTCCATGATTCTATGATGACCACTGCAGATTGCAAGAGAACATCACAGAGGTCTTCTGATTGTTTTTTGCTTGTGTCCCCAGAAGTTTGTTTGCTCCTGAAACTTAGACATTTCCTCCCAAGAAACAAATTTTCATTCTGCAGAGGGTGCCAGCTGTTTAAATGGGTTTGTTTTTTTGGGGGGGGGGGAAAGGAAAGGAAATGTTACATTTTCCCATAAAAATGAAAGGCTGGAAAAATGCAGCCTGCATTTATCAAAGTTTCCTCTTTGATAATCTCCAAACATATATATATATATATATATTTTTTTTTTTTTTTCAGTGAGATTAGAAGTGTTGTCACTGTTTTTGACAGAGGCAGTTCGCCAGTGTGCAGCAGCAGCAGAGCTGTTTGGATAACCCATCCCATGATGTAATCCTGTTTATTTCTGAGGATGGTATAAAAGGTTCTGCCTTTTCAACACGGGTAGAATAAACCAGCAGGAGACCATACTTTTTGCTCCCAGACTGTCTCTCACAGCCCGTGCTGTGTAGATAAGCCCTCTTCTGTTTCGCTTTTTCCCTGAGGTCATGTTTCCTGGGCTGCCTCTGTGGTGGCTGTAGATGTTTCCCTCCTTCCCGTGAGCATCTCCACGGTGTCACCTTTGTTGTCCAGTTCTCCGTGGAGATTCCCTAGGACACATCAGCTCTATCTGCAGTGTTGCTCTCATTCCCGTAGAGAAGCTTAACGTAGCCTGGTGAAAAGCAGCAGTTCCCACAAGTATCCATGGGGCTAAACCAACAGCCTTTCCTTTACCTAGCAGTGTGATAAAATGAGGTTTATTCAAATGTATAAAGTGTGCAATTATCTGATATGTTAATTGCATGATAGAATGCATCCTAATAAATAAAAATAAAAATAAAAATACCCTTCCTGAGCCTGATATAAATTATATATACAACACATAATTGCCGTTTCCTAGTGTCCTGGTTTTGCTGGGATGGAGTTAATTCTCTTCTCAGGAACTGGAATAGCTGTGGTTTAGGTTCAGGGTGGGATTGGTTATGAGAAGAATGTTGATCAGGTGCTGATGTTATCAGTTGCTGCTGGAGCCCAAGGCCATCGTGTTTGGCTGGTTCACAGCTGCATTAGGACTGGGAGGGGGAAGTGCAGTAAATAGCAAACCCCAGAGTGGCATTTGGCTCTGCCAATGAGATATTCCATCTCCTGTCCCGGCATGGGCAGGACATGAACCAGAACTGACCGGAAATCGGGGGGATTCTCTCGGGGATGGCTCGGGCTCTGGCTCTCCCGGGGTTTGGGTTTGGGGACTGTCTGTGCTCCGGGATCGCTGGCTGGGACAGGCTGGGCATCGGTCGGTGGGTGGTGAGCAACTGCACTGGGCATCACTCATTGGTATATTCTTTTATTGCTGGTATTATCATTATAATTTTATTTTAATTAGTAAATAGTTTTTATCTCAACCCTTCAGTCTCTTTGCCCTTTTCCTTCCAATTCTCTCCCTTACTCCTTGGACAGGGATGGGGAGAGAGTGAGAGAGCAACTGTGTTTGGCTCCAAACCAAAAGGGTGAAACCACCACAGCTAGTTTAGGTCATGACCTAGTCAAGGAAGATGGAAAGGGATCTGCTTCTTTTCCTCCCTGCCGCTACCTGTGGGTGAGGTATATTAAAAACCCATTTAAAATCAAGCTGTATGTCAGGTTTTGGGGGGAGCGGGAAGGCAGTGCAGTGTGTTCCTCCTCTAGAGTGTTCTGTGAAATGGCAATGGGGGTGAACAGACTTTGGAGCATGAGGTATTCCAAATTGCTCTCCTTGATCGGATGAATTTTGAAGTTCTCACCTCTCCTCCCCCTCGTAACGACTGTCATTTCCTGGAAAGGGAACATTTGATCAAATATCTGTTAAAAAACTGCTGAACAGAGCTTGCAAATTACTAATGATTCTGGCAAAAGAACTTTAATTTTGTGCCAGTGGGAGATTTCAGGTTAATTAAATATTCTTATTGCTTCTGTATTTCACCAAGTTACTGCTCTTGGCTGAGACATAGAAACTTACAACTTGAGGCCCTAATAGTGTCTTGACCTGAACTTCATCAGGCCAAGCAAATGTCCCCAAGTGTGTGTGCAAATTTGAAAACTCATTTTAACAAATTTTAGGGCTACACTAGGACAACAGTTTGCTCCAGGCAGTGTTAAGAAACCCCTTGATGCTTCCAGTCTTTCTTAGGCTTTAAACAAATGCCCAGAAATGTGAGAAGAGCAGCAGAAACCCCCCAGTGTTGAAGTGCATCATCTAAATCAGGATCCCAGTGTCACCTTTGGCGGTGGGTGAACAAAAGACAAAGGCCAAGAAATCCCTGAGCAGAAGGTAAAAAACCCAGATTGAGCTTTTACCTGGAGGCAGTAAGTGCTTTCCATCTGCAGCACAGACTCCTGCAGAGGAGGTTGGTGCTGTGGGAGAAAAAAATGGATATATTTGGTGTGGCCAACTTGGTCCCACCTATCCATTAACCTGCATTACCTCTTGACTCTCAGCTATGATACACGTCTCAAACATTACGGCGCATCACGCACATAAGACATCACGTACATAGTGTGATTCCTGGGGACAGCTACAGACCTTGGGAGTGGGATTTGTATCAAGAATTGTCACTGTCAGTGGTTGTACTCAGCTCTCTGCTTAGGAAGGAAGGTCCTCTTCTGCTTTTGTTAGATGATTGTGGCGGTTGCACATGGCCAGCACTTGGCTAGTAGCCAGAGTCGCTCACTCACTCTGCACCCAGGAAATAGGGGAGAGAGCTGGGAGGCCAAGGGTAAGGAGACTTGTAGGGTAAAATAAGAACAATTTAATAATGGAAATAAAAGAAAACTTAAAATAATAATGATATTAAAATAGTCATGAAAATAATAGTAATAAAACACGCAAATGAGTGACACCCAGTGCCATTGCTCACCACCCGCCCACCAAGCCCGGCCCGTTCCCAGATCACGATCCCGGAGGAGCGACAATCCCGACCCGAAACCGCAATCCCGGGAGAGCCAGAGCCCGAGCCAAAGCCAGAGAGAGCAAGAGAGGAAGAGCCCCCCATGGATCTCCTGCCCATGAGGGACAGGAGATGGAACAGCCCCTTGGCAGAGCCAAATGCCCATGGAGCTGATCCATGGCAATATTCCTCACTCCCCCCAGAACTTGTATTTTCAGACTGGCAAAACGCAAAGTCCTTCAACTTCCAGTGACAAAGGAAAACATCATTGTCAGCGTTTTTCTCATAATAAATCCCAGCTGAAACCAAAACACAGGTTCCAGCTACTAAAAAGAAACCAGCCCTGGCCCAGCTACAAACCAGGACAATGATAATGAAGACAAATATAAATGAAACTATGTAATGAACAAAGGAAGTATAAGGAGGTCTTTCTTGGTCATTCATCTATGGAAAAGATTAATAAAAGAAACTTTTGTTCACAACTTATGTGTTTCATTGCTCTTAAATATCATTCCTGAGTCCTTGGGATGGGCCCAGTGCAGTGAGACTTACAGTAAAATTTTGATGGTTCTCTCTGCCCCTGTGCAGTGATGTTCTGACAGATTTGGGGGCCTGGGAGAGGAGAGTGGGACCAGGAGAGAAAGAAGGGCCAGGAGTTGGGGGTCTGAGAGCAACGTTTGTGTAGGAGCAAGTTGAATGTCAGGAATCATTTGGAAAACAAAATATTGTGATTTTTCTAGGTTGACTTTGAAGTTTTGTGGAGGGACTGGGTATGAGAACAGAGGAAATTAGATGAGCGAGGAGCTCTGGGGCAGGGGAGGAGTGGCTGCGAAGCTCAGTGCTAATGAGTGACCTCTAGGTATTGCTGGAACTGCTCCCTTCACTTCCCACCCTATGTGGGATGCTGGCCATCCCGCCTGTACCTGCGGTTCAAGATGCAATAATCCCATGCAAGGATTGGCCTCTGCATGTGTTATTATCTCCTGCTTCATATCTTCACATTCACAAGAGAGTTGGGCACAGAGGAACTTGATGAAGTTCAAAAAGGGCAAGTGTGGGGTCCTGCACCTGGGGAGGGATAACCCCAGGCACCAGGACAGCTTGGGGGCTGACCTGCTGGAAAGCATCTCTGCAGAGAAGGACCTGGGTGTGCTGGTGGCTGAGCAGTTGACCATGAGCCAGCAGTGTGCCCTGTGGCCAGGAAGGACAATGGTCTCCTGGGGACATTCAGAAGAGTGTGACCAGCAGGTCGAGGGTGGTTCTGCTCCCCCTCAACTCTGCCCTGGTGAGGTCACATCTGGAGTG
>NW_010286347.1:0-11956 GCF_000700745.2 Antrostomus carolinensis
GATAAGCCCTCCCAACATATCACTGTCTGGATTTTGAGGGGATATTTGTATCTTAAGGGTGATGTATTTCAGTGAAGTCTCAGCTGATTTCTGCATCATGTCTGGGTTCTTGTAGCTATTGCTGCTCCTGAGACGCAGGTAAGCAAGTTGCTCAGGTGCATATGCAATGGTGTTGCTTTCTCTGGGAGCTCACTTGTGTGTAGAGGAGAGCTGGCCAGATCCTTCTGCCCAACGGTTCTTCTGTTTCCTGTAGCCTTTCTGCTGGGAAAAACGGTCATTTTTTGTTTTTGTTTTTGTTTTTTTTTCCCTTTCTCTTCCCCCTGCCCTTCCCCAGTGGAATCCACTTCCTTTTACCTTGAACTGTTCTGCAGAGATGCTTTGACTTCAGATCCTGGTGCCAGGAGTACGACTCTAGGATACTGCAGGCTGTCTTTAGGACCTCACCTCTGCTAGATCAGCACCACGCTGAAGATGCTGGTCCTGCTGATTGAAAGCTGCTGTTCTTCATCCGCCTGCCAGTGCAGCATCCCTCCATCCGTGGTCTCCTCCTTGGCTGCCTGCAGCGGGAACTCAAGATCTGCCTACCATCTGGATGGCGCTTCCCACAATTTAACCCAGCATTGATTTTTGTGTTGGGTTATTGTGTGGTGCTGTCAATACATATGGCTGTGCTTATCTTCTGCATAAGTGCAGCTGGAGCAGTGAGAACAGGGGTTTGCAGGGCCGAGGAGACTTTGAGCTCTGCTGCTGGCTTGCTCTGTGAACTGAGGTGTAGGGTGCTTGCTCTCTTGGAATGTAAATTGTTTTTGGAGGCCTGATTTGAAAAGTCTTAAATAAGTGTTGTTTGGTTTGTTTGTTCTGTTTCGGTTTTTTTGGTTTTTTGGTTTTTTTTTAAGTCTCTAAATAAATTTTGAAAATGGGTCCCTTAGTGTCCTCTCATGCTACTTATCTTCCTGTTGGTGCCAGTTCTGTAGGTGTGGCTGCATAACATGCTCATAGTATGCACAGAACTTCTGCACGTGGCCTGCAAGAGCAGGGAAAGGTTTGTGTATCTCAATCCAGCTGCAGGTCAGGACTCCAGCTGTTTGGATGGGAGTGTTTGATCCCAGCTGGGTTGACAGATTTACCATTGGCAATGCTATCGGTCGCGTTCATGGCAGAAGCTCTCCAAAGCTGGCAGAGAACGTGGCTCACTCCGTGTTTTACTGCATGATGCAGATGAAAGCCAGGACGCTTGTATTGCCATTTATTAAGCTGTCTGTGTAGTGCTCTTGTTTTTCTGTTGTGTAGGTTCCATCCCAGGGTGCTTGGAGAACATGTGGTGCTCATTAAGTATTTCTCAATAGGTCAACAGCAATCCCGAAGCCGTGGAGGGCTGTGGTAACAAACAGAGGTTGCCAAATCACTGGTGTCTGACAGAGCCAAACTGCTTGCAGGGTGGGAGCCAGTTCACCCATTGTAGTCCTCTGTACTGCCAGGCTTGGAGAGGACACTTGCTCCCCATTATTTTGAGATGTTGCATTTGTTTTCTTATCTCATGGTGTCCAGCTTGGGAACGCTGTCAGATGTTAGTGGCAGCAGGGGGATCACAGGGAAACAGAGATCCATTTGTGCCTAGTTATGCAGCCGTGGGATGAGTGCGTGATTCTCCAGTCCTTCAAGGACCCTGGGTTGTCCATCATTTTAATGTGAAACATAACAGCTGTAGTGTGGAGCTGAGGATAACCGCTGTCCTGGGCACTGGTGAGGCCACAGCTCGAGTGCTGGGGTCAGTGTTGGGCCCCTGACTCCAAGAAGGACATGGAGGTGCTGGAGCGTGTCCAGAGAAGGGCAACAGAGCTGGGGAAGGGTCTGGAGCACAAGTGTGAGGAGTTCCCGGCTGAGGGAACTGGGGTTGTTGAGCCTGGAGAAAAGGAGGCTGAGGGGAGACCTTCTGGCTCTGTCCAAGTCCCTTGGAGGAGGGGGGAGAGAGGTGGGGGTGGGTCGGTGCAACCAAGGACCAAGGGACAGGACAAGAGGAAATGGGCTCCAGTTGTGGCCAGGGCCGTTGAGATGGGATGTGAGGAAGAATTTCTTTGCTGAAAGGGTTCTGAGGCATTGGAAGGGGTTGCCCAGGGCAGTGGTGGAGTCCCCATCCCTGGAGGGATTGAAGAGTCGTGTAGACATAGTGCTGAGGGACATGGGTTAGTCATAGGGGACTGGTCAGTGTTGGGTTCACGGTTGGACTCAATGATCTTAAAGGGCTTTTCCAATCCAGGCAATTCTGTGATAACGATTCAAGCCAGAGGCACAGATCCCTGCTGGTGACTCTGGTCTGTGTCAAGCAGAAAACTTCAACAACCCCTTTAAATCTCGCGTTGTCTGCTTTGTTCAGGTGGCTTTGGCACTGGTTACTACAGCCAGACTGGTTACCAGTGGTTTTGAATAGAGTCTGAAATGACACCCATACAGTACTTTAATTTTAGTTTCACTTTAACTTATTTTCCCCACCCCACCTTTTGTATTTTGAATGCAGGTTAGAACAGGGGGCTGGGAGGAAGATGGGTTTATCATCATGTGTCCTGCATGTAACTTTAACTGAACTCTCACGCAGAGCCACCACTAGGTGCTTGTTTCTGGTCGCTGGGAGCTTGACTTTCAGAAAATATTTTGATGCTGAAAGATAGAGCTAGGCACTAATTTAAAGGAAAGACTTCTCCTCTGACGTTTAGCCTTCTAGAACAAGTAGATTTCTGACTTTTCCACCTTGTGTGTAGCTGTAGAGCAGGAAAGAGAAACAAACTGTCCTGATTTTTCAACTCTCTATTTTTCAAGTGAAGTATTGACATTTGGGAGAAATGCAAATGGGAGCATTTGCTGTGTGGTACTTACTGAAAGCAGTACTTGACACTGCTATATTTATAAAGCTTGAGTTAACCTCAAACCTCAGAGCTCTATGATGTGTGCAATGTTAAAAACAACCTTCTAACACTGAAATTTGGGGTTGGCATTGTTCTCTGGAGAGTACTCAAAAGATTATTTGAATATCTTAAGTGGAATATAGAGGAATTAAGCTGTAACATAATTCCTTTAAAAAAAATCCTCTTATTTAAAACTGTGTTTGCATTCTAAAAATAAGAATTAAGTGAAGATACTTTCTGTTGCTTTAAGGAAATGAACTCGCTGCTTTTTACTGCTCTTACAGTGAAGACCTTGTTTGCTTGTGTTTTGGTCCAAGCTTGGAGGAGAAGGAATAACAAACAGCTCTGTCATGGCTTCATTCCAGCAAGATCTATGAAATGAACATGAAAAGCCAGTGCATCAGTGCCTGTCACTGGCACGCTGCTCCGCTGCTGGACGGCCACCTGGGGAAGATGAATTAGCCGAGTGAGGAAACAGGTTTCTAGCATGTTTTTCTGCAGTCAGCAAAGTTAAGTGAGATGACAGCACTCAACTCTTTTTGCTGTATTTCAAGTTTTCAGGGACCTAGAACTTGAAATATTTCACACCCAAATAAGCTTGGGAGAAGCTGATTTGTTTTTTTCAAGCTCAATTAAAGTGTGTAGGGGAAATCAAAGCCACACTGAACACAAGTTCCTCAGCAGGGGCAAATATTTCCTTGTAATATACTTAAAGCACTTTACACACATTGGCTGTAGCAGGATGTTATCTGCAGAAGTATCTTGTACCGCTCCAGTTCTGTGGATGTCTTAAAAACTGTTTGCTTGGATCAGAAAATTTTGCCCTTAACGTGTTAGTGGTGTGGTTTGGGATTTTCTGTAATTCTGAGCTCTCTGAGATGTTGTACCTGGGTGCAGAAAAATCTCCATCAGAAGGATCTTGTTTGCTCCTTTGTGTAACTGATGTCTGCTTAGTAAAAATGATTTGCCTTTTATTCTCCGTGTTAACTGGAGATTCTGAACCTGCCTTTTGGCATTAGCAATGCATAGAATTAAAAAGGAGGATCGAGAGAGGCTTTGGAAAAAGAACAGGCCCTTCTTCTTGTACCAGCACACCAAGCAGCGGAATTTATTTTTAAGACTTACCATCCAGATTGTGTTTGAAAGATTTCATTCACCAGCTACATAAAATTGTGCCAAATGAATTTAATTTGCTACGTGTAATTATCAGAGTCTTTGATCCGGTGTGTCAAAATGTAACCTTTTCACCCCTCTTCTCAGAAGCGTTCTGTGCTGTGGAAGTGGTGGTGGGCAGAGCTGCAGAGACTGATCTTCTGCCTCAGTCAGACACAGCGAGTGCAGAGAGCGCGGCAAGATCCGGGTCTGCCTGCAAGGTGCTGTGTGCCCTCAGCTGCTCGTGCAGTAAGCAGTTTCTTGTGGCATGGAATTGTAGAGTCACAGCGTGGTGGGGGTTGGAAGGAACCTCTGGAGATCATCAAGTCCAGCTCCCCTGCCAAAGCAGGTCCATCTCCAGCAGGTTGCACACGATGGTGTCCAGGTGGGTCTTGAATCTCTCCAGAGATGGAGACTCCACACCCTCTCTGGACAGCCTGTCCCAGGGCTCTGGCACCTTCTAAGACAAGAGGTTTCTCCTTATCTTCAGCTGCAGCTTCCTGGGTTCCAGTTTTTGCCCTTTGCCCCTTGTCCTGTCGCTGGGCACCACCAAAAAGAGCCTGGCCCCATCCTATCGACACCCACCCTTTAGATATTGATCAGCATTGATGAGATCCCCTCTCAGTCTGCTCTTCTCCAGGCTGAACAGTCCCAGCTCTCTCAGCCTCTCCTTGTAAGGCCGATGCTCCAGCCCCTCATCATCTTTGTGGCCTCTGCTGGACTATCTCTAGAAGATCCCTGTCTTTCTTGAACTGAGGAGCCCAGAACTGGACCCAGCACTCCAGATATGGCCTCACTGGGTCACAGCAGAGAGGAAGGAGAACCTCCCTCAGCCTGCTGGTCACACTCTTCTTCATGCACCCCAGGAGGCCATTGGCGTTTTTGGCCACGAGGACACGTTACTGGCTCATGGTTACCCTGGCATGGCTTTGATATGTTTAGTTTAACAGGATACAACCTTCTCTTAAGAGTAAATCACTTATTTTAAACTCGAGACATGAGATGCAGGAATCGGATGGAGTAGCCAAGCCTGGAGGAGGAGGCTCCTGCCGGAAGAACTGTTTGGGTGCTGCACAGGCCATGATTGTGCTGTGCTTGCTCTGGAGCTATTCAAGTTCTGGATTTAGTTTATAAATTACCCCTTGTAGGAGCACTTGTAAGCCCCAGCAATGTGCTCCATTAGCCACGTACAGATGATAAAACTGTGGTTTAGACTTGTAATTAATTCATTTTCTAACAGTTTTAAGTTCTTGTCATTTGAATTACAAGAGTGCTTAGCAGGTCTGAACTGCCAGTCCCTTCCCCAAGACAATGTCTGGTTTAAGCAGAGACAAGGAGCCATCACTTACCCACAAGATGTGAATAAAATGCAAAGGAGGGACCCAAGGAATTAGCGATGTGGTTTGCAAGGGGCTGGGTTGGTGGGGTGCTTGGCTTTGTAGCACCAGAGGGAGTTGGACAGCAGAGAGATCAGAGTGTAATTTCCATGTGTGGCTACAGGCTTCAGTCTTCCTACTGGCAGCTCACGTGTAGGCACCCAGATAATTAAATTATTAATGGAAGCAAAGACCACAAGAGTTGAACCCAGGTTGTGTGTCTTATCCAGAGCCTTCTAAGGGCTTCCTCATTTTCTGTATTAATTGAAGACACACATTTTTTTATCCCATTTCTCCCATTGAGGCTGTTCAGCCTGGAGAAGAGAAGGCTCCGGGGAGACCTTCTAGCGGCCTCCCAGTACCTGAAGGGGCTACCAGAAGGCTGGGGAAGGACTTTTCATAAGGGCAGTTAATGACAAAACAAGGGGAAATGGGTTTAAGCTGAAAGAGGGGAGGTTTAGATGAGATATTAGGAGGAAATTCTTCACTGTGAGGGTGGTGAGACACTGGAACAGGTTGCCCAAGGAAGTTGTGGCTGCTCCTCCCTGGAAGTGTTGAAGGCCAGGCTGGATGAGGCTTTGAGCAACCTGGTCTAGTGGAAGGTGTCCCTGCTGCTGGCAGGGGGGTTGGGACTGGATGAGCTTGAAGGTCCCTTCCAACCCAAACCATTCTATGGTTCTATGATTCTATGATTTCACTTCAGCTTTTTTTTGTGTCTTCTTTTATGTGGTATTTTAAGGCTTAGGTGCAACAAAATTTTAATGCTATTCCCTTTTTACCCGCCAGAAAGCCACATTTTCTTACAGTTCAAATGTAAGATTTAGTGTAGGAAAAGTCAGTAATATTTCAAGATTATAATTATCAATTGGTATGTTTAATATTGAGTTGCAAAGGGAAATGTTTTAGCTGAATTAATGACCAATGGCACTATTAATACTAAATGAGTCCATCAAGATCATGTTATTATGATAAATATCAGTAATTAAACATGATGAGGCTATTATTTTACATCTGCTACTGTGTCTAATAGTTATTGATGTTGATTAAAAGGGATGCTGGTAGGGCTGGCAGGTGAAAAGCTTGACCCCCATCTCAATTTTTTTCTTTTTCATCTGTTCAAAAATATTTGATGAATTCCTGAAGCCAGAGTCTGAGCACCCATGTGAATTTTCTCAAAATCTCAAGTAGTGACAATGACAAAACCAAGATGCAGTCCAGCTTTGAATCTGAGGTGATGCTTTGACTTAGAGTTCAGATAGTGTTTGTTGTCTTCACTGAATCCTTGTATAATCTTACATTTCTGTGCTGGGGCTGTAACCTTTGTATATTGGGGATTGTGACTATTTTTCTTTATTTTATAAGGTGTTGGTGTGTTAACCTAGGGATAAGAGCTTTATTAGAAGTTTTGTCTATGCTCTGTCTAGGACTCATTGTTGGACACTTGAAAATACACTTGGATGTAGCTCCAGGGATTGCTTTTTTGTGATGAACTTAAAATGTTTTCACAATGTACATCCAGAGTACCGCAGAAAGGGATGGTCCTGGCTTCCTCTTGCCTGTGGCTGCATTTTCCTCACCGTGCTCCTTATGCCAGATTTTTATATATATGTATATATATTCTTTTATTTATGTATTTATTTATTTCCCAGAGTTACCAGCTTCACAGCTAACTCAGAATGCTGGTGTCAGCATGAGAGAGGAGACAGGTACAGAGCGGGTAGGCGGAGGGGAGCGTGAGCCAGATTGCCTTTTTCAGCAGCATCCTACACGGTGGTTACAGTGACCACGGAACTGCCTCGGGCCGTGTCTGTACGTAGCTGTACCCACAGAGATCTGAGCGTGGTGCAGTGTGTGGTTCACACTGGTTGGTTTGATTTGATGGTGGAGTTTGTACCAGCAAACCAGCACCGCAGGCAGCGTTAAGGAATCAGAGTGGGTGGTTTTCTTTGAGGCTGAACCTTGAGCCAGTGTGAATATATCAATATATCCTTATTTTCTGCTCTTCATGATGATGAGAACCCGTGTCTCACAGGTGAGAAAAGGAGCAGTAAAGGTGAAGATGTACAAAAATCATAGCTCATGGCTGAGGCATGTAGAAAGTTACCCATGCATGTTAAAGGTGGATGTGTACGGTGCCTTGTGCGAAGGGATCATGTTCTTTCTTGGTACTGATCTGTGTAGTACCTGTAGTAAAGAAGAGATTATAGTAAAGGGTGTGTACAAGTACACGCATGGATGTGCACACTATCAGCTCATGCTTCCATGCTGCTGTGCCTGCTTCCTTCACTGCTGTATGAAATAGCTGAAGTGTTGTAGCCTGAGGACTGGTCTGGTAGAAGCTGCTCTCACTGAAGTGTGTTGCACCCCACATACACAACAGACAGAGATGTCTTGTTTTCCAGCAAGGTGCTGGCGACTGTTGTCACAGGCTTGGAAAATGTGCTGGGATACACATAAAGAGGGAGCAAAGCTGACAGCTGCGTGGATATTGCCACAGAATCAGCCTGACCGCCTCGCGAGCTGGTTCAAAGTCTCCTTAGCTTTGATAGGCATTAGAGGATAGATGTTATCCTTGGCATGTGCTCCTGTAATCTATGTGTATTCAACAGTAAAATGTCACTTGGTGACTGTGCTGTATAATGTGTGCCCGATGCTGTCTGCAGCGCTTGCAGATATATTTATAATGCAAGGGGAATCAGAGGAGCCACCCACACAACTGAAATGTTTGCAGGAGATAAAGGCTATTAAACTGCTTGAAAAGACCAGTTGGGTCTCTAGAGGGTGAAAAGCCAATTTTGACCTTACGGAAACTTTACTTGCTGATCTTACAAAGAAAGTGTTAGCAGAAGAGAGAGATAAATCTATAATGGAATTACTTTCTGCCTTAGAAAACGTGCCCAGTAACAAGATCCACAAAAGTTGCATGCTCCTTGAAAAGCAAATGGGAACCAGAGGATGAAGCGTGCTGCTTCTCTTCCCCAACGGCCACCCCTTTTGTGTGATCCTGCTCTTTGCAGTTTAACATTCCCATGCCTGGCAATGGGACTGACCCACAGTATGTGATGGTGATTACATCTGGGAGTGAGGGGGAGGGTGAGGAATTTACTGAATATGTTATAACATTTACTATCCCCATCCCTAACACTCTGTGATTCTGTGTGATTCTGTGATAGTTCAGTATAAATGTCCTACTCTACCTCTCCCTCATAGGAGTACAAGCTATACTAGTATCAGGCATTCTTATTCTGGGATAATAACCCTGGCAGCTATAAACTGGAAAGCTTTTTCACTTAAATGTTATTTTTCAGTAGTTTTGTCCTGGTTCCATCCATGCCAAATGACTACTTTGATTAAGCATTGCTTATTTCTTCTCTGAAGTACTGCAGTTTGTTTGCTCTTGTTAAGCTATTTTATTTAAACGTATTGATGGTTTTCTGAAAGGGCTATTTCTCCCACCCATTGCAACCCGTTAGTTTCTCTCCTGTGACTCTCCTTACCGAAGAGAAGCGATTCTTGTGTCCCTTTCCTGGCACAGCGGTTAGATGGGTGCAACTGACTGGGCGAGGGAAGTGTTTGTTCAGAAAACATCCTTGCTACTCAATAAATTAGCCAAAACAATGATTGCTTCTGCATTGATTCCCTGACAGATGCTGACCAGTGTAAATACAGCTCCATTTAGCAAGTGGGAGTTGAGAGGAACTCGATGAATTTGTTTGTGGTGTTCTCTGTCTCTGCTCTGGTTTTAAACTGCAGTTGTTGACGTGAGGGTAGAACTGAGGTAACCGAAGTGTCTCCAGCTGGTTGTTCAGGATGTGTGTGTGTGTGTGTGGACTGTTACTCTGACAAAGCCCCCAAAAAAGGGAGAGACTCTGAAGCAGGACCTTGTTTCTTGTGTTGTGCAGTAAGTGCTAACTGGGAGGTTATGGAAGTTCTCCTCAAGTTTGCTAATTTGCTGACTTGGGTTCCCATTTCAGAAGTGCTCGTCACATTCTCTGTGGAGGTTTATATGGAATCATGGCCAGCTAGAGCTGCTGAGAGGCTCCTGGGCTTGGAGCTGAAGGTACTACACTGCCTGGCTAGTTCAGAACACAAAGTGAAGTGGCTTTTGTGTACCTCAGCAAAGGCGTGACCAGTAAAGCAGATTCCTTCAACTTGACTTTCTTGCAAGCACAGGAGCGAAGGGATCAGAGCAGTAATTAGAGTCACTTCCCCTTCCTTGTAGCGTGCTGCCTTGCAACTGCAGCTTTACAGCCCGGGATTTATGGCTTTAGAGTATCTGCTGCTGCCACAGCGGGGATTAGGCTGTGGAGGCATGAACCATCGTGCTACCCTCATCAAGCTGTTTCTGAGCTACCAGCATAGGATGAGAAGAGCTGTCCTGAGCTGGTCCATCGGCACTATACAAGGTGGCAGTGGGTTCAGACTCCTTTACTTGCATGTTTGATTCTTCTACTCAAAAAGGTGTCAGCCCTGGGCTTGCTTCAGGCAGCTTCCCTGGGGGATAAAAGCAGGGCTTTCTCACCTTCTTTGCTGTATTCTTTTCCCACTTACCCATTCCCCCTCCCCAGTTGGTTGGTTTTTTTCTTTCCCCCAGGACCTGTTGGTTTATTTTATCTTGCAGACATAATTGAAGGTGTTCCCAAGAGGAATGTGTCTGCAGGAATTATTTTCACTAGTCCTCTTTCTTGTAAGTGCCTGAGGTTCCGTGTATTGTTATACATTCAAATCTTTTAATTCACAAGGCAAAGAGTCAGGCAAATGAGTCTGGGATTCCACTGGGCGTTTCTGTGAGGAAATTTCTTAATCAGCATGAACAGGACATACCTCAGCGGTTGCAGACAGTGCTGTAACTGTTTGTCTGTGACATTTACCTGTGCATTCAAGTCAGGAAGTCCAGGGTGACATGATCATTTCTCCTGAGGTTGGGGAGGATGAGAGAAAAATGTCTGTTTGCAACCAAAGTCCTTCCTGCCCTCTCACGGTAAGAAATGACGGGACACAGTGCTCTTGAAGGGAAGGGGGTTATTGGAGCCATGCTAATGAATGGAGATGTACCAGTTCAGTTCTTACTTCTGCCATCAGCTTCCTTCTGTGATCATAAGCAAGATTCTTAGTCTTCTGAAAACCTATAAAGGAGGTAAATTGTTTTTCTCTTCTCCCAGCCTCACCTGTTGAAGCTGTGATGTCTGTGAGGCAGGGACAGTACAAGGGGTGGAAGGGCCTGAACTGTCCTGTCCTGTCTGCTGCCTTGTGCCAGCTGTTTAGTGGTGAGGACAGCAGCAGGGGCATGGGAGAGACTGGAAGATGATGTGAAGAGGTGGACTGACACTTTGAGGACTGTGAAGAGGCATTAGTGTAGATGAGCATAAGAGAATACCTTTAAATATTTAGAATTTGAAAGGTTTCAGAAGGTGTAGGAAATCTTTCTGTTTGGTTCTTGGTTGATGAATTCAGGCCATAGCTTTACTCACGTGCCTTTGGAAAGTGGGAGAAGTGCAACATTATAAAGGCAAAGAAGAAACCTGTTGGTTCATCAGAGGAGGAGGGAGGATGTCAACCTTTACTTGGGGATGATGAGGAGAGGAGAGTGTTTTTGAGTTTACTTCTATTGAAAGCAGTATGTGAGTTGGTGTTAGCAAAACACTTACACTGTGTGTGTTGCTGTGTTCATGCTGGCAGGTGATACTGTTCTAGACTGCTGGCCTGTTCAGGCAACTGATCTGTAGATGTTTTTTCCTAGTAAAGGACCTCTCCAATGTGAACTGTATGTAAAGGTGTAGAGAAGAGATCTGACAAGCTACACGCAGCAGCTGTCACAATTTCCTGTAATATCCTGCTATTCAGGGTAATGATGAATCTGTCAGTTCCTTGGATATGTTGAGCCAGATCATTAGTCAGTAGAAACTGGCCTTGCTTCATGGAACTGGGGGGACCTTCATGCCTTTCATCCCACCTGAGAACCTGTGTCCTAGCAAGCATGACAGGGCTGTGAAAGTGGAGGGGTGCAGGGAGGACACAGCTGTGTGTATGTTTGTGTGGTGAAAAAAATCCCACCAGTTCTTTGTAGCAGGAACTGTCGTGTAATTGTAGGTGTCACGTTGGCAGGGAAGTGGAAGTAAGTGGGAGCAGGTAATAGTTGATACGAGTCACCTATATTGAGAGATGAAGGTACAGAAAGGAGATAGTGTGGAACTGCTGGCTGGATGTGCGTTAACGGAAGATGAAATTGTGTTCTGGGTTAGTGTTGGGAATATTGTGGCGTTAGCATATCATAGAAATCACGGACCAGGTACAAGGAGCAACTTGTATCTAAGTTTGGGTGTTATTTCTTCAAACTCTCTCCTGCTCTGTAGAACATGAGCAGCTTTTGGAGTCGTGGAATTGTTTTGGTTGGAAAAGACCTTTAAGATCATCAAGTCCAACCGTAAACCCAACACTACCAAGTCCACCACTAAACCATGTCCCTAAGCACTATGTCTTCATGTCCTTTAAATACCTCCAGGGATGGTGACTCCATTGTTTTTACTC
>NW_010286347.1:11974-12305 GCF_000700745.2 Antrostomus carolinensis
GCTTAGTTGCTGGCTGGGGTTAAACCACGACAGAAGGGTAGGGCAGCAGGTTGTGAAGTCCTGGGGATGCTCTGGGACAAGTGTGCATCTGAAATGGTTTGGCTGGAAGCAAATTGAACATGAGTGCTCCCCCAGACAGAAGGGGACATGAATCTGTGGGGAAATCCAGTGGTTAAGACTGTCAGAAAGTTACACTGACAGGTGTTGCTCTACGTGAAGAACTCTTGGACAGTGTGCATGCTGCTGTCCTGGCCTAGGTGGATCTGAACTGTGCTTTACTTCACACACTGATGAAGTGTGATAGTTTCACTGGGCCGGCCCTTGGGCAGCA
>NW_010286348.1:0-14068 GCF_000700745.2 Antrostomus carolinensis
AAAACTTTTAACTGCCACTGCTAACCCCAGCTTTTGGCAATGGTACATTATTTAAAATTCAGGACAAATACCCACCTCTCTTCCTTAGTGATTTCATGCAAGTAGAGAGGGACAGAATGTGGAAAGTGAGATGCAGTTTTGTAGTATACTATATGTTTTCTAGGTGGGTGGGCTGGATATCCTTTTGTTTTAAGGATAATATTGTCTTTACATTCAGAAATAAATTTCTGTTCTAAAAGCTGCAAGAGTGATTTGTAGACAACGTACATAAGGATAGACACCATAACACCAAAATGTCACTAACTTTGAGAACATGGAACACGGCAGTTATTGACCAAAATACAGCAGTGAGCATGGAGATTACTGAGGAGTCCTGACTTTAATTTGAAATTGAAAGAGCATTTAAACAGGTGAAAACAAAGTTGCTGGCATCAAAATTTACCAAGAGGCTGGACTACTATTGCTAGTCCCTGGAGATGTTTGTAGGGATTCTTGGTGCTAAGATCATACTTGGTCCTGGCAACAGGGATGGGAACCAATCCAGCTGAAAAATTAATCCATCATGAAACTCCACTTGGGTAGAAACACTTCACCATTCACCAAATGTTCCTTGCCAATATTTCATACCCCTAATCATTTCTCCATCCAATTTTATTAATTAGGTCCCTTACATATTGTTTAAGACATAACATGGATGCCCCATCCCTGGAGGCATTCAAGGCCAGTTTGGGTGGGGCCCTGGGCAGCCTGATCTAGTGGTTGGTAACCCTGTGCTGGATGATCTTTAAGGTCCCTTCCAACCCAAACCAGTCTGTGATTCTATGATAACAGCCCCAGCAGCTGAGCTTTCCTGCATTATGCTACGGGAACAACCCAATTTGTTTTTACTAGAAGTTTATTTGTATTATAAACATCTTCTATTACTTTTAATACATCTTAAGTCAGTAGAACTTCTGCTATTCATCATTATTATTTCTGTTTTCCAACACAAAGTAAATATGGGGAGAAACTACTTGCTTAGTGGACCTTAAGGTAACTCTCCCCAGCTAATTTGTTAGATCTTTTACTTCCAAGGGAATTTAGTTGCTCATATTTTAGCACTGTGCACTTTGGGATCAGGAAGGAGGCAGAATGAAGAAATACAATCAGATATTTTGACTTCTCTATTTCTTCTGACCTCCTGAGATCTGCAAAGCTTCCCCAGCAAAACGTGCAACTAAATAAACTTCACTTAAATGAGCAGTCATTGTTGCCAAATGCTTTGAAACCTCCTCTCTCCTGCACCTTAGGATTTGTACCCAAGGCTCATCAAAGCTGCTCTTCCCAGCCTGGAAGAAGCTGCTCTTCCCTGCTACTTACATCAGCATTAGCTGTACTATTAGCTAAAACCTCCAATACAAATAAAGCTTAAGTTTAAACCTGCAATCAATTGAATTAAAAATAAGGAAAATTCTAGGGGATCCAACCAGTCGGAATTGTTTTGCACTAGACACAAGGACCAACAGGACTCACCATAGATTTCTTCCAAGACTGATGTTCTAATTTCTGCAGGGTTTCATGGTGACCTTTGGTGCATTTCGTGATCTGATCCTTTAGAAAGCACTACATTACATCTCATTCATTGTACAAATAACATCTTGGGATTATAGCCTGCTGTTAATAAATGTGGTTAATCATCAATAAGAGAGTTTCAGCTATTATACACTGACGATGTAATTTTATACCTCGCCAATCCAGAGAAATCGGTTCCATTCCTTTTAGATTTGCTGGATAGATTCAGGGCCCTTCAAGGTTAATGTCTCTAAATCATCTGCTAATTCTAAAGAATCATTTGAGCACCTGGAGAGAACATTCCCTTTTCGTATTTCTAAGTTAGGTTTTACATTCTTACTTGGCTTTATACAATCTGCTGGGTTTAGAAGGAAGATTGATACTGCTGTTGTTGCATCAAAGCAAATATACAATGACCTTGATAAGTGGTCTATTTTATGCATAAGTTGCATAGGATGCATTAACACCACTAAAGTCATCAGTCTCAGACAGTTAGACCTTCCCTCATTAAACTCCATTTCACTACCAAGTCAGTTGAATAAAATAAAATAAAATTAGAAGTCAATGAATGGTCTTGTTTGTGGGGAGAAGGAATGTCTGTGCAGAAGCCCAGCTCCACTAATTTTATCTGTGGTAGCTGAGTGTGGGCAGTAGGCTGGACATGCAGCCTGCAGCTCAGAGTGGCTTAACTTGCCTTCCTCTTAACTTAAACTGCAACTGAGTGTAGATGTAGTAAGTGTCAGTGAGGGAGCAAGAGCTTGCTGAAGACACATGAGAAAGCCTGGGTTTGTAGACTCTCATCATATGGAAATCATACCAAAGTGGTGTTCTCCCAACCTCAATCCATTTCTGGTACATTCAGCAAACAGATCTAGGGTGGGAAATCTCGCAGGAGGATGGATGAGGCTTGGTTTTGTTTATTTTGCACATCCCATTTTGACCAGCACCTGCTGCAGCAGGACTAAAAGGTTAATGTTGCCCTGTCCTAGATATGTCCATTAATTGTCTATCCTTATCACACAGCTATAAATATAAGGCATAACATATAATAATAAAACTTAATATATAATGAGACAATCCTCCTTAAATTTCCTGGGAGGACACATGTTTATTCATGCACCTGTGGTGGCAATGGATTAAAAATTTTGTACTAATAATAATTTTTAAAAGACATTTTAAATTAATAAAGTACATAACTTGCTATCAATTTTCTAGAAATTTTCCCAATTTTTAGAATGACTCATAATGACTTCTGTGAGTTTTAATCTGCACATTAGAAGTATCAGTCTTTCAGGAAGCCTGCTCATACCTTCCCACCAGGCAATGCAATGAGAAATAGGAATGAGAAAGCTTCTCTTCTAGTTCTTGCTGACTTCCGTGCTTAGAAGCATGGGGATTACTCCTGTGATGTTTTATTTGCAAAATGTTGTGAATCTGATCTATTAAACCTATTTGCAAATTGTTTCACCAGTCCCATAAATAGGATATATAATGGAGGAATAGGGAGGAGAAAATTGGCAAATAACGCTATCAAAATACTATAACATCAGCTGAATATATTACCTGGTAAATGCTGTTTGACTAGTTCCAATGTGATTGTCATGGGCAGAGCCTGAAATCTCATCCAGGCAGGAGGAGTGTATGGCGTGTGATTGCTGTCTATAGGATTCCAGGGAGCTGTAGGATATGGATCAGCCTGCAGAGGTAAAACCCAACTCTAGGCATCTTTTCTGAAAGAAATTCAGGCTCCTTTTTTTTGGGTATTGTGGGAATAAAATACCTGCTTGCAGAGCTGCTGTTATTAGTCACTGGTATTGCTCATAATGTCCTAGGTGCAGTGCCAATGAAAAAAAGTCACCAGCATTTCCCTCGCTCTTCTCGCTGAAGGATAACAAGGAATGTAATTTGGTGGCTAAATGCAGTTCGTTTATCTCCTGCCTTTAGCCACCGAATTTATCACACACATTAATATCGAAAGAGGTTAGAGTTCAGCGAATGAAACATTTGTTTTCTTGTCCTCTCTCTATAAATAAACTCTCCCACTTTTCATGGCAGTATTTTTACAAAGCGAGTGAGAGAAACAGAGACATTAAAGAGATAGTTATGTGTGTGTGGTGGGGGAGGTTGTGTGCATGTTAAAATGCTCCCACAGCAGACCTCTGTCACTCTGACTGCATTACATCTTCTCTCTTTTTTCCCCTCTCTTTCTTTTTTTTTTTTTTTCAGTTGTTGTCTTATAGTTATTAGTCAGCCAGACATTTTTTTTATCTCTTGGAAAGATACTTTAGCTCATATCCAATGTAATCATCTCAGAGGCTCCTACTTTAGTCCCCACAGGCCTGGAGAAATGACGTCTCTTTTACTGATTAAGAAAACAATACAAAATGCTAAGAAAAATGGCTTTATTCTCAACCTTTCATTAACTCCTACTGTGCCTGTTTGATTTGGAAGAGTGTGTTTCTCAGTTTCAAGCCAAGCTACAATTTCTTTCTGTTCTTTGGCCCACATAATGTAGTTGTTTGAGTGAATCAATATTTTATTTGCAACCCTAACAGATAATAGCACAGTAGAGTCTGCAAGATAAAATAGTGCCAATGTCACTCTGCCCAGCCCTGCTGTCTTCTATTTCAGTGCGAATTCTGTCACACCCTGGCAGCACTATGGGGGTAAGTTAGACCTGAGTCTGAGCCAAAAATGAACACAATCCTGTTGATAGTTTAAGAGCAATTTAAAATTCCCAAAAGTACGGTCTGAGATTTGTATGAACTCCACCCTGTCTGTGCCAGCAGAGCAAAAGAAAGTCATGTTCAGAACAAGATGATACGTCATGAATGACACAGAAGTGCCAACGTCCTGCTCCACAGTTCTGTGGACTGAAATTAATGTAGTGACCTTGCATTTAGCACAAGGAGATGAAATGTGTAAATTATATGTATATAAATATAGATATAGAATAGATACGGGAATAGATATAGATAAATATATAAAGCAGACCCTGAATGGCAAATACACCAAAAGAGATTTTCATTGCAAGTCAATGAAAATCATGCATTTCTCTAAAAAAAAAAAAAAATAATTAAAAAAAAAAAATGTAAGCTCTTGCATGTACCTTCTCAGGCTACTCAGGTGGTTTTTTGAATAGTCTATGCCTTTAACAACCCTTACAATTAAACTGTCTTCAACGTCAGCTCAGTCTCCTCTGTTACCATCACCAGTTTTGTACATATCTGTACACCCATGTCCCACTTTGCACCATTGGAACAGGCACAACTCTTCTTCACCAGCCCATGGGTACTATATTCTGTAACGTCTGCATCTCTTTTGACACAGTGCTTAGCCAAATACATGGATGGACTGATCGTATCCTACTCAGGAAAGGCAAGATTTTCACTCACGTACAGTCTTTCAAAAACTTTCACTCAAAACTTCAAGATTTTCCAGCATTTTCACACTGAGACTGGTTTTCCCAAGAGGCCGAACCACAAAACTTAATGAAGGGAGTTTGTGATGGCTGTTCAAAGAAGTATTTGTCAGTTGTTTTTTAGAGCCTATGACAGGGGTGGTTCCCTAAGAAGCCAATCTAGTCTTTATTGTGGAGGTGAAAAACTTAACAGGCTCAAAATATCACTCTTTTCTGTGTGGTAGTAATGCTTTGGAGTCCCAGTGATGGACAAAGACCTTATTGTACTAAGAAAAACAACTGCAGAGGTGTGCTGTACAGAAAGTGCAGTCTAAGAGACACTGCCTCTGCTCTCCTGACCACCTTAGATGCTATCCTGATTTCCCAAGGAGCAGGGCCAGTGGTTTCACAATTACTGAGTAGTTGGGCACTGCAGTGCTGTCTCACCCACAGCAGGAAGCAAGTTATAAATATTCTCTCTAATTTTCAATCTCACCTCCCCTTAGGAGACTTCCTTTCTCTAAATACTCTCTCATTTTGGAACTTCTGCTGAAAATTCTGTCAGCAGGGGTCAAGGCTTAAAATTTTTTTACTAGATTTGGAAGAAGAAAAGGTAAATATTTATTTCTAGCTTTTTAACTGTGTTAGGAAAGTAATGAGAGTGACAGCAGACTCCATCAGGTACATTTATTATCAACATATGGGCTTAAAAGAGGAGAATTGGCTCAGGAAAGCAGTGCAGCAGGCCACCACTCCACCTTCCCGTTGGGTTGGAAGTCAATTTAAACTGTCTGCACAAAAAAAACCCCAAAACTTTCAGAGTTTCATATGGAAAAGATTAAACCATTAAGCAAGACTAAAATGTATTGCATATCTCCTCAGAACTTTATCAGCTCACCAGTGTATGTTACACTGTAATGAAAAAATACAATGTGGAAATGGAAAGTTCAGAGCTATTGAAATATACCCAAAAAGTAGAAGTGAAAATTCCCTCAGACCTTTTCAGAAGGACTTGTTTTGACATGTTGTCAAAATCATGGATCAAACTGATACATAGAAGTGTTGTTGAAAGGAAACTCAGTGCTGAAAATGACAAGGAAGTTTTAGTAAGTGTTGTGATTTAGAGAACAGAAATTGGGTTCCAGTCCCCACCAAGCAGCCCTATGAGCTTCAAGATTTTCCTTTCTATCTAGAGATGTCTATCTATCTTGTGCTCTCTCAAAAGTTAAGGCTGGAGCAAGGACTTTCTTTTTCATGTGTCTAATCAATACCTACCTACTACAGTGGCAATTCAGTCTTAATGGGAACAATAAAATCGTATAATAAACCATAATATTAGACAGGTAAACAAATACAGTCCCTTAAGACATTCAGATCTGTGAGGGTTAAGAAGGAATATTTCTCTGGTTCATTCTTTAAATCACCATCTTATTCCTTGCAAATTGTATATCTACAATATCTGCTCAATAAATAGTGCTTTTTCTTCATGAATTCGTTTCTTATTTTTCCAAATCATGCCATTATCCCAGATCCCAGTTTAAGACAATTAATGTGGTATATCTGCCTAATGCTACCTGGACTGTAATCGTTAATCATCTGAACAGGCCACTAAAAGAAATCATCAGGTTGAAGAGGACCAGCCTGTTGCCACCACCCTCACTGTCCCCATCGTGGACATAGCTGTCATCACACCTTGGTCTCATTTAGAAAAAATATTCTCCTCCACAACTCCTAATGCAAGAGTTTGATTTTAAGTACTCTAAACTGTATGCTTAGCACCTGAACCATACATCAACTAAAAGTCTGACATAGCTTCTGTTAGTGGCTAAGATTGCCCATGTCAGAGACTCTGTAAAAACCACAGAAAGTTGCCGTGTCCTTTAATAGTGGATTTCTCTTTGGATGATGAGTGTGGACAGGCCCATACAAATAATGAATCACAAATTAAATGGCTCAGTAAATAAAAAAATGGACTTATCAAGGACACAACCACCACTATTGTAAGCCAGACCCTCTAGTGCAAGGAAAAGATTGGCACTAATGTGCCACATGCTTCATTTGTTTCTTCATTTACAGAGGGAGCCATAAGCTTTAAGAAGGAATGACACTTATATTAAGGGAAAGAAAAAGCAAAATAAAAGTAAAGTCTCCTAAGGAACACAGCAAATGCTATTGCCAACCTTGAGCAGTCAAAATTGGAGAGTCTGTCATCTAAGAATCCTGGGTTAAAAAAAATAAAATCATGTGAATGGTTTTTGTGCTTACTTGGTGGAGTTTTTATTTTAAAATAATAATACTTCTCTTTTTTTCTATATTTTAAGTCTATACAGGGTACTTATACAAACAGGTTGTACTTCACAGCTAAAAGGCTAAATAAGTTCCTTTTTATTTTTTGCTTTTCCTTTTATCCCCTTTCTTTTTTCCATTTTTCCTGAAGCTGGAGCTCTAAGGAAAATCCCAAAAGCTGAAGAACTCATTGTAAAATTGCAAAAAACCCCATGTCCTGGCACATGTCACGTCAGTTCCCTCGCACAAGACTGTAGCTGCCTCTGCAGACATCAGACGTGAGAAATACATTGTAGAGGGAAAACCAGCATCATCCTTCCATCACTCCAGGCCCTGCTGAGACAGGGAGAGCTCTTCTCTCTGCATGGATCTCCTCTCTATCCCTGCCAGTTCAGATGGAACATGGTCGAGGTTGGACCACGTTGTGGCAAGGAGGGAGGGAGCTGTTCCGAAATGAGAAGCATTGCTTGCAAACCAGCAGTGATTTGTGCCTGTGGATAGTGGGAAGGGACAAGCACTAATCTTGCACCTCCAGTTTTGGAGTGCTGGGCAGGTTGCAGAGACAGTTTGGGATGTGGCTCTCACCATCCACAGCCAGACCCAGAGTGGGAAGGAGCACTGCATGGCCCACGGGTGTCCCAGGGTGGGATATCTGAGTAGTTGGGTGACAGGACTGTAGCTGCCTCCTCTGAACTGCGTGTCCTCACAGTCTCATTTCCGAAGGGTGTTATTTCACTGCTGCCTCCCAGATAATGTAACTGAATCATTCAATTGAGCATAAAATAGAAATTTGGCTTCTTATCTGCTGGGAAACCAGCTTTACTATTTTCTTTCTGCAAAATACATTTTTCACTATCTTATCTTCTAATAAACAATCCCAGCTCTGCAGGCTGCAGAAATGTTCTGAACACATTTAAGAGACATTTTTTTCCCCCCCCTTCTCGCTTCCCCCCTCTCCCTCCCCTGTTATCCCCCCTTCCCAACCTTTAAAATGTCTGTTTTAAAGGCATATTTTTAAAAGGGATCTAATTTGTATTCCATCTTCCTTTGGTGAAGGTATATATTTTTCATAAGCCTGTCCTCTGCTTTTGAGGCCTCTCTCCCTCAGTTTAATTTTCATTCCCGTCTCCCTTTCTACCCCTGTACAGAACTGAACCACTAACTTCCCCCCACACCCCTAATGCTTTCTCTTGTTTTAAGAAAAAGGCAATTCAGACTTTAAAACTGCCCTCCCCTCCCTTGGACCCGCCGTGCAGCGCTTGCCTAACGGAAACGAAACGTGTCAGTGAAAGGTCAGCTATGAATTTTTAAAGCTTTCTATCTCACTCAAGCTGACATCAAAAGCATTAGCTGTAGCACTAAATCAGGGAGCGAGGGGGAATTAGAATATGCAACAAGTCCTGCCGTAGAATGCGACACGGTGGAGGATATTCAGAGGCTCCTCTGGGGATGGAATAAGAACCTGCACCAAAAATCAGTGTCAAGGCACTGATTTCTTGCTCATCTGCCCTCCTTCTTGGGCAATCGCACTAGCTAGCTGCTTCTTGCAAGGGATCAGTGAAAAACAGGATATGGAATGAAAATTTAAGAGATGTGTCATGCATTGGTGTCATTTCTGCAAATTGAAAGCTGATCTGGGATGTGATTTCATGATGCCCCCCTTATATATGACTATGATCTTCTTAGATCCCCCAGCTAAGCTCTAAGGGATCCCTCCTCTGGGTTAAAGCTTTTCTGGCTCCAAAAAAGGCAGAGATTTTCTTTCTATATCAAATTAAGAAGGGCAGTGGAAGAAAAATCAGTATAATTCCTGCAAAGATTAACAAATCCTAGAAGAGCTAAAGCTACTGCATCCCACCAGCTCTATCTTACAGTGTGCCTGGTTTGCTGGAGACACAGAGAGTCACACTGACTCTCTGGACCTTCACCAGCAGTCACCTCTGAGGTTCCACTTCTTTTGCATTGTCTTTGCATTTTTCTTGTGGTAGGCAGACAGCCGTGTCTCTAGGCAGATTTGTTTTAAAGAGAAGATACCTAGATATGCTGTAGAAGGGATCCCAAGCAACAGCTACGTAGTAGAAATTTATCACTTCACTGCTTTTTCACAGGCTGTGGTTGAGTCCTCATAGTTTGTGTCTCTTTTTCATAAACAACAAGCTGCATCCCAAGGTTAGAGTGCACAGTATCACCTGCAACAACAGAACGTGGGCACAGTTCAAGAGGTGATTTATTATTCATTGATCATTTAACAATTTGGCAACTGAAAGCAGAACTTAGCCCATCAGGACTCCTATGTGCAAAGCAGCCATTCATATGGCACAGAGAAATTTTAGTGGGAACAAAGGATGTTCCCACTGAAAGGAAAAGTCAAGTTAAAAAAACTCTGGCACATGAAGCCTGCCTTGGCCTCTCTGCAAATCGTTAAATTGGAATGCAGGGTTGTTCAGGAACATCATCTGGAAAGCCTGGCACTAAAATGCATATGATATCTGGTCTGAAAACCTTCCTTCTCTGTGCTGGGACTGCCTGATGCAGCTTATGGTTTTCCATTAGACACTGCCAGCTTGGGGCAAACTCCCAGCTGGTCCTACTGAGCCCAACAAGAACTGTCACCAACTGCAATGGGACTAATTCTGAGCCTTCAGCTACTTTGACACCTTTCCATCATTTCATCTCCTGGCCCTTTTCAAGCCCTCCACCATACGTGATTGCCTCTTTTGAGACTATTTCTTGTTTCCCTTAGAGGACAAGGCAATGATTATGAATGAAAGATTTCTACTTTTAAAACAATATAAATTCATAAAATTTTAAATGTTTTGTGGAAATGTGTTTATTTTTAATAGAATACATGTTTTTTGTTGTTCTCCAATGTGAGACCACATTTAGTTTCAGCTTTTTATTTCATGTCAGCCTTCATATCACAAAGAATATGAATTATGGCATGCTTATATCTAGCATTTATAAAATCACAAATATATTTCATTTTGCATTATAAAGTTTTAAAATTATTGATTTATGTCCTTGTTTCTGAAACAATGGGGAGGGGGGGGTAGTAGCATTTCCACTTTCTTAAAAAATGCCAACATATTGACTTTTTTCCCCACTCTGGATGGAAACAAATTCCAGTGTGTCACAGTTGAACATAAATTCTGTTTCCCAAACAGCTTCAGTTTCCATCTGTCCATAGTGAATCACTGTCCATCCATCCACACAAGCTTTCAGCCTTATTCTTCATCCAGTTTTTTCTTTGTGTTTACATCTCTCCATCTGGCTACCCTTATGCTCCATGATATCTCCATTTACCCTTCCATAAAGCTAATTTTCCACCAGCAGAACATCCACCAAAGACTTGCAGTCCAACCATGTATTTTTCTGAGCTCAGAAATGAAGTAGCAGAGATAAACACTGGATTAAAAGGTTTGTAACTTTGACTGAAGAATGGTAGAACTGATGAAGAAAAAGTAGATCCTGAACTTCAGGGATGCCTGATATTTTTTTAAGGAGTGGGACAAGGCATTTAAGCAGGAAAAATTATGTGAGCATCTATCCATTCCCACTAGAAGTGCCACAGTCTTTTTTAATATTGAGAGATCATATCTGTTCATGCCCTTGTTTCTTCTGGCTTTCACAGTGCTTTGGCTGGCGGCCTAGCTTTTCCTAGCTGAAGATGGCCCTAAAGCCATTAGAGTATCCCGTGTTGTTCCATATTTAAAATCCACATCAGATCATTGTAACGGTCCATAAAGCCTCCATAAACCTGTGTAATGAGCTGTAGCAAGAGACACAGTGCCCTGTTCCTGGATGGCATAAGGCCAGCCCCTGAAAAGACTGCCACTATGGTATATGTCTCCTATGTTTCTTCATAGTAGTGTCCACATGCACCCACCCAGGTCTTGTATTTCTTTTCTTGCTGGAAACCCAAATCTTTGACTCCTACACCTGGCTGCAAAGTAATAACTTGACTTGAAGACAGTGGTAGACTACAAGGTCCACTGAGGAATCTTTGAGTCATCTCCAAAAAAGCCTAGAAATAGTTCCTACAGCCTCTCACATAGTTCAGAGTTACAGATAAATCCTTGATACATGGTTCAGGCCCTTTGTTGAACTTCCAGATCATCTCCTATCCCTATCCATATTACTGTGTAGCACTTCTATTTTTCTTTTGACTGGATGAAAACTTACAATTCACTGCATTTAGATGTATTTCATTGCACAGTTCTCTATTTCCCTGTTCTTGTTCAGAGACAAGTTCACTAATGTGAATAAAAGGACCAGGATAATCAAAGATCCTAATGGATTTAGGAATTTGAATCTCAGTGAGATAATATCAAACTACATTAAATGTCTGTCAATAATTCAATCAAGAAGAATAATACCCAATTAAACCTTCACAGAGAAGAAAATTCTTATAGGAAATAAAAATGGTAAATATTTTTTTTCTGAATTCCACTAATTTTTACCTCTTTTTTCTCTGCATTTTCATGTTCCAGAGGCTGAAATATTGGGAGTCATTCTAGTTCTTGTTTACTTGCTAAAGATCTCTTTATTGATACAGCAATACTTTTTATTTACTTAATAGGGAAAAAAAGTCATGTCTATATTTGTCAGCTGACCAATTTATGACCAAGAAAAATATGTTTTTAAATCTCAAAGCAGGGAAAATTAGGGGGAAAATGTCAAGTGCTTAGAAAGCAAAAAAGGTCTATAATATATATATTAGTGCACAATCCTGTACATAAGGGCAAAGAACATACTAGAATACATAAAAGAGAGAACAATCTGAGTGACAAATGAGTTATTCTTTTCAGTAGATTGAGTATTGGTGAGATTTGAGCTGGAGGACTATGTTCAGGTTTAGCACAGCATTTAGGAGAAAGGTGGACAAAGTGGAAAGAATCCAGAATAATGACAATGCTCAAAAATCAGAGGAAAGACAGAAGGACTGGGGGTTACTTAGCAGAAAACATAAAGGAAGAATAAGGAGGTAACCTCCTTTGAAAGAGAAAATGGTTCAAAAAGGAAGACAGAGGGTAAGAAATACTGGGCTTCAATTGCAGCAGAGATATTTATATTAGGTTTTAGGAAAATATTTTTCTCATTTCAGGAAATGAAGAAGTGGAGCAGGTTACCTGAGGATGGTATTGATCCCCACCACAGGAAATCTCCGAGAGCAAGTTTAAACCAAAGCCTGGAATGGGAACAGCCTGGCTGATCTTGCACTAGGTTGGGGAGCAGCATAGGTAACCTCTTGAGACCTCTTCTGTCCATACTTTCTGGAGGTCTGTGACTTACAGACACCTTAATGTGGCCCCTGTGTGGTGTCTCAGGGGTACCTTGGATGCCAATTGCTTCACGCTCCCATCCCCAACTCTTCCCAAGCTTCCTTTCAGTGGTGACTGAATCAGCATTTCTGGATACTCTCCTGAAAGGCTTACAAAGCTCTGGTAAACACAGGGTATGTTGGGTATCCCATTTGGCTCTGACACTTTTTAAAAATCTAGTTATTATTGAAAGTTACTGTGCCAGCAGTTGTATTATTAATACTATTATTTATTATTTATGAAGCGCAGAGTGTGTGCTAGATGCTTATATGATTATACACTGAGTTACTCTGGAGTTGCACAGTCTACTGAATTACGGTGTAATGTTATTACCTGCAGCCTTTGCATGAGAATATTTTTCATTTACTGTAGTTGGCTCCTTCATCATGTGATGGTCTGAACAGGGTCTGTGAATTTTAAGTCATTAATGTGCTAGACCTGACACCAAAAAAGGAGCAGTGAGGGAAATGGTACCCTCATTTTACAGATGGAGGCTAACGTTGGGGCTCCAAGGAAACTAAGAATCCTGGTGTCACACAACAAAGCACAAAAACTCTCAACTCATTGTAAGCTGCTGGTTACTTTTACTGACTTGAATGAGATAGTTATTGTGCTTGGAAATGGAAAAGTCTTCATTCCCTTGTGGGCTCAGATGACTTCACTTAGCTGAGATCCTGTAGCAGTGACTTCCATACACTCGTTACATATTACATCCAAATGTATTCCCTTTCACATCAATTCTCGTTCTACCACCATTCAAGGTAAAGACAGACTGTTCTTCTACAAGACAGAAGAATATGTGTTCTTAAATTTTCTGTATTCCATTCAATACTTCCCACTGCATTGCTGTGCACTCGCTCCCACAGTTCTTCTAATGGGACTAAAGTTTTCAAATCTTTTGATGTCTCTACACAATATTTATTCATGCTTTAAACAATGTTAATTCACAGTAAAATTCTGAAACTATATATTTATTCAGGTGGAATAGACAAGATTTTAAAACTATCAGCAGAGAGAAGCATCTTTGTCCATTTAAAAAAAAGGAATCACATTTTTTTTCATCATCATCTGATGAGTTCTCATATCTACACTATAGGAGTAGGACATTACTATGTCCATACCTCCAACTGCAGTTTTAATCAGAAGAGAGACTGCTCTCTAGTTTAATGAAGTAAATGAGACCTGTGGTAATATTGTCTGTGTAATTGACATAGTTCTCTGGGAAACATTACACTTTATAATGAAAATACTGTATATAATTAGGATCTAATAGGAAGAAAATAGTAATTAGGCAGAATTAACTGAACAGAAGCAATCAAGCAAATAAAGGTTATTCTCTGGAGAGGACCCTTCGGGGTTCAAATGTGTACATCCTATGATTGTAAAGAAGTCCCAGTAATTAACAAGAGTCTTTTCATTGCATAAGAATAGCCTAACACTGGCTTCTGGAATGACCCCTGCAAATCAGAGTGTGTTCTCTCAGTCCTGTGCTTTCACAGGCATTGAGGGA
>NW_010286348.1:14090-30100 GCF_000700745.2 Antrostomus carolinensis
ACAATGGCTTTAGCAGAGGTTATGAAGACAACAAGACCTTTAATTCTGTTCTTGCCCCAGCCTTTGTGGACCCTTGTTGCTTTTCACTTTCTGTTCTTCCTCAACAAAGTTTCCAGAGCTGCTTGCTGTACATGAATTTCACAGTAACACTAATCCACACAAGATTTCACAGTAATGAGCAGATTACATAATGGTCCAGGAGTGATCCTTTCCCTGGAATTACCAGATAAATCAAGCCAGTTGGTTAAGTATAGGTCTGAGTCCATTCTCACTCACATAGAAAACCTCCAAGCCTGTCTTATGAAACTCTTCAGCCCCAGTTCTGGAGCATGGTTGGGGGGAAAGCATGAGCATTCCTGAAGTCTTAAAAACATCTCAGCTTCTCACCCCTGTGATCTGGGAAAGGGAGACAGCACAGGACCATGTCTATTCCAGCTCAGCCCTTGCAAAGTTATCCTGAGAGCAGCCCTTGCTGAGCACAGAGTGGACACTTCGATTCCATACCAGAACTGGCAAGGTAGGCAGAAAGCACACAGGTCACAGTACTGAGCCTATTTCTCTTCTAACCACATAGATAAAAAGAAAAGAGGATTCAGTTTTGCCCAACAGTAAGGAATTCAGCAGTGTAAACCTTCTCGAGCTTTGAGACATTTCCAAAGAAAACAGACAGCCACCAGTCCAGTATAGCACAACCAGACACCAGTACAGCACAACCAGACACCAGTACAACATGGGATATTCCTGATAGCAGATCTCTTAGCACAACGGTTATGTGATCATTATGGACATTGACTGCCACTTGGTGAAGTAATTTGCACCTCTCTGAAAGCCACCTACCTGCTCTGGGACCAGGAATCTTGCCCAGACACTGCCACCTGTTCCTCTGTGAGTGCAGAATGGGTCTCATTGCAGGTGACAGCTTCTCAAGGAGTCCTTCTGAGTTATCTTCAGAGGTTGATAGTAATGGTCAGACAAAGGAAGACAATAAAAACCATCCAGGGACCAAAGAGGAGACTGTGTTTTTCTTTCTTCCTCCCGGCCCTTTCTCTCTACTGGAGTCAATCAGGGACAAATGAGAAACACCTGCTTTTTATGAGAGCACATGAGGCAGAAGGCAAAACCACTGCTGGACAGAGATCTGTCAGGAGAGAGCTCAGGGAAGTGCATAACATGAAAAAGAATGAAACCAATACTTCTCTTAAGTAGAAATCATAGCTAGACAAAATAGTTGAGGCCAGGACTTGATTTAGAGCAGTTCCTATTGCTTAACAATACTCCTTCCATTCTTATCTGGTTTTCTACTTTATTTATCTATGCATTGATCTTTTGAGAAAAGATTTACTACAACTATCAACATAACACTTAACATAAATTAACAACAAGAATGGCTTCATGGATTTTTTGGTTTTATTCACATAGATCAAAAATTAAGTTCTCAGACAGCTCCCAATTTGGATGAGATTTTCTTAAATTACACAAACTTTTCCCAATTAATTTTCTCCTTCAACCACTCACATGTGTGGCACCAAGCACAAAGTTTTCTTGTCTCAAGACTTCTTATTAGATTGGGAACCATTTCTTACCCTTATCCCTTCACAAAAGGTCAGGTATTGTCCCTTAAGAGGGTAAGTAAAGCATGTTTCTTTAATGGGATGCCCAGTGTACCATTTCATCTCTGACCTTTCAAGTTCTCTTGTTGGAACTTAATTCCCCATTTATGCAGACGTAGATGTGCTGCTTTTGGTGGAAAAAGCCCTACTCTGAGTCAGAGGATTTCAGCCCATTATCCTCGTATTCAGGTCCGTCAACTGTAAGTGGCTGAAGCAGACCTTCTGGAAAGGAATCCAGTACTGACCTGAAGACTTTGGGATGGAGAATCCAGCATGTCTGTTAGCACATTGTTCCAATGGTTAGTTGTCCTTAGTGTTACAAAATCTGTGTCTTACTTCTAATTTGAATTTGTCTGGCTTTAACTTCCAACCATTGCCTCAATTTCCCCATCACTAAAATGCTTGGGACAAATGAGCCAAGAGTGCACTTGATCAAATTAAATCTGTGACCAAATTAAGAAGAAATTGAGGAGGGAAAAAAAAAAAAAAAAAAAAAAAAAAAAAAAAAAAAAAAACAAAAAACAAAACAAAAAAACAAAAAAAAAAACCACAAAACCAGACAATAGTACAAAGGAGTTTTTGAAGCCTCACTTTTTCTGGCCTGGTATCTGATTCTCTAATGATAAATAAGCTCCAAACTCACTCTACAGCTCTCCTCCAAGGACACTTCCAGATTTCATTCTACCCAATTGCCTAATTTGAGGAGATTTATAAGAACTTAATGTCTTTAGAATTGCAGCAACTCTCTTGGATTAGGTGAGAGCTGAGAATGGACTCACAATTTATTCCAGTGAGGACAAACACATGGACAAGAATGATTGCCCAGAAAATGTTTGTCAAACCACACAAGTTTTTTGGATATTTGTCTTCTTTTAAAGGCATCTGATGAAAGGAAATAAACAATGGGAGGAGAGAAACTATGGATTGAGAAATATATTTATGAAATAATTTCCTTTAAACTCGGATTAAATTTTCCATTCTATTTGTAGGACATTTGATTCTTGAAAGAAACATTTTTCTTCTCTTTTGCTCAGAGCATTGGTAAATCTGTAGAAGAAAGAGCCATTTTAGACCATTGAGGTGTTTTGAGCGTGCCTCAAAGAATACTTTCTCTTTGCTTCAGAACATTTCTGTCCACTTCTTTTCCTTCTTTTTTTTAACAGAATTATTCACTCAATTCAGTGCAACTTTGTTGCTGTTTTTATCCCAGACATGAAAGCTCGTTTTTCCAACAAAATTAAGACTTCTTTAAAACTTTAGATCAACCGGTAAAAAATAGTACTACCGCCCTTTGTGACGTCTTTGAGACTGATGTGTAAAAAATATCCTACAGTAGCTAAGAATTAATGTTATTATTGTTCTCTTGTATGATGGCAGAAGTATGATCCAGTTAAGTATCTAATAGCCACTTGCTCACACCAAAAGTCAGATGAAAAACCTCAGCAAGTTCAAAGTTTGTAGTCCAATTATGTTCTGTCTTGCGGGTGCTCTATAGGGGGTGAAAGTAATGTCCCTCAAACCACTCCATATCATTGCAATATCTAACAAATCCTTTGGCACTCCAGCAAGGAGTTCAAAGAAAAAGCATCATCAGCTCGAATAATTACTGCCCATATTAAGTGTTTTAATATTGCAGATGGATGTAAAAGGCAAAGGACAATGGTTCAAATACAAAGAGCCTAGCAAAGTACAACCTGGGGAAGGCCACACGTATCCAACACATTGTCCTTTTCCCTGTTCTGTTCACTGTAATATTAAACCACTTAATCTGTAATTGCCCAAGCTTATGATGCCTTTGCTTTGAACTCTCTGCAAGAGTGCCATAGGATTTGTCAGATGTTTCTAAAACAAAGTCTACCAGGAGGCTGAAAGGTCTCTTAGTAGTTATGACAATGGTTTAATGGAATATAATTTCCAGTAAAGGGAACTAATTTAATATTTTCACATATTACATAAGCAAGGTACCAGCTGAGAGAAAGGAATGAAAATTTTAGCAAGAGGCAATCAAGATGAACAGTATTGTAAAATCATACCTCACCGGTGTGCACTAAACTTACTGCACTAACTCAGCTTAGATATCACTTGCATTTTCCTCTCTGTGAGGACTGCTCAGCTTGACTAAAAGGCACACCAGTCTCAGAGCCTGGCACAGCTGGGTTTCAAACCATCCATGCTGGTGATCTCCCAGATGACACTCAGGAAATCAGTTCTTCCCATCCCTTCGTATTGTTTGTCTTGCTTTTTCTTTCAATGCTGAAAACTCTTTTCTACCATGGGCAGTCCCTCGCATTGCAGAGTGGCCATGATAAAGACATCCTTGAGATGGTGCTTGAATACACAGAATAAACATGCAGGGAAGGGAGATATGGGCTGTCTGAGGTTCCCTAGATGTCACCATGTCTCTTCATTCTTCTTTAGCTCAGAGTGAACAGAATCCTGAGGTATGTTCCACATTTTCCTGTCCAGGACTCTTCAATCATGGTGTGCTTCTGTCAGGCAGCTCTTAGCCTCCTCCCCAGCAGTGAACGCATTGCAGACAAGGTGGTGAAGCCTCCTCCATGTGCACAGGAGTAGATTCTGGGTAGTCTGAAATGAAGTCCACCAAGAAGATTTGTCATTTGTCCAGGAAAAGAGATGGATGACAGAGATATTTATTACAATCTATTCCTGTGCACTTAAGAGCACATGTTTGTAGGGTCCTCATGTAAACTTATGCAGGAAGCAGATATGATGAAAGGGGTTTTTCCAGTTGGAAAATCTGTTACAAGAAGAGGTTTATTGGCGATGTGTCTTGTGGCTTGGATTTCCTGTCTTCAGGCAATAACAGTCTTGCCACCAAAAGAGAAACTTGTTATTCCCCTGTTATTTTTCCCTATTTATTCCTTGGTTGTGGTGGCATATGTTGCTTCCTCTTGTGTGAAATGCTTTCTAGTCTCAGATCGTTTCTCTGAAAAGGATATCTTCCCTGTGGCATCTCTCAGGAGCATTTGCAAAAGTTCACATGGTTTCAGAAGTCTGGAGTGCAGAAGTGTTTAGTATGATTTGGCTGCCCAACTAAATAATTGCTTTTCGGCATTCTACAGATGTCCCACTTCTGTTCTTTGAAGGAAATATGCTGAATTATTGAAATAAGATAGAGTCAGGATTAAGAAAGGAAGTATCATCTTATGATTAAAGCATTAGCCTTGAATTCAGGAGATACACATTCGGTTTCTGACTCTGCCACAGATTTTTCTGGGAAGCCTTAGGCTTACCACAAAAGCTGAGATCCATTTTTGTCTAACATAAGCTATACAAAATTTTTAGAAGAAGTAAGTTGCCTAGGTTCCTGCTACAGTCAATGGAGTACAGTAGAGATCTCCAAAGAGAGCTTCACCCCACCTTATGATACATGACTAAGATACTTTAAATGATTCACATTCTGGGGGTGTTTCTCCGTTTAATGCCAACAGGAATCTAAATGACAAAGTTGGTCTTTTTAGATGGCTAAAATTAGGTAAGACTGCTTCCACCCTTTGTCTCACTCTGTGCCTCTGTTTCCCACACACACAGAGCTGTCGGCAATGCTTCCTTCCTCTGGCCTTTCGAATTTACTAGATTCTGAACTTTTCTTTTACAGAAATAGCAAAATATGGCCTGAGTTCAGCTGAGTCTTAGTAATATAGTTCTATAAATAACACAAATACTTGTTTGGGATTCCAGTAACTACAGCATCTGAACTCCAGGAACATAGTATAAAATCAAAGAGTGGCTAGAGAAACAGAGTCTACTTGATTAAAAATATTAAGAGAAATGGGTGGGGAAATTACCTGGCTACATGCATTAAACATTTTAAGTATCTCAGGAAAGTTGGATTAAATTAGAAGAAATTATTAAAATGTAACCATAAATATGACTTTTATGACAGTGAATATATGTGCAATAACTCATAACTAGAGTAGGTTGAAAAATGTTCTGCTGGAATATTTTTTTCTGACAAAAAATGGAATTTTATTGAAATCAACCTATCCTGAGGAATATGTCAATTTAAGTGGTTTTGGTTTGGTTTTTTTTTCCTAAGAAACAGAACTGAAATGAAATGTTCCCAATAAGGTTCAACTTTATCAGAACAGAAGGTTTCAAATTTTGGGACGTTTAAACGACTCCATTAAAAATATTTTATGCAGATCGGTAATGCTTAAAATATCAAAACTGGAAGAAAGTACTTGGCACTGATCAAAAATAGTGCACTAAATAACCACAAATTATGTTTTTTAGAAGACTTCTTGGAAAAATTTTCTTTCCATCTCTTAACAAAAAAAAAAACAAATCCAAAACCTGAAAGGGCAGAATTCAAATAATACTCAATATTGCTTCTGCTCTGCTGCATGAAGCATTTAACTCAAAGCAGATGTATCTTCATTTTTATATGTCATCCACTGTTTTAATGTACGGCTAAGAGAAACAAAACAAAACCTTAAATCTTCAGCATTTCTGTTGATATGTTGTTAACAAAACAGCTACTGAAGATACTGAACAGCTACCATTGATATATCAGGATATAGGAGCCACCTTCAGAGGCAGAAAGGTGATTCTTGAAATTCCTAAAGGGAAGAGTCTCTCAGCTTCCTTCTCAGAAGCAAATAAATCTGTTCAGTCTTCTCCTTCATTGTGTCTTATTTAATCTACCAGATTTCTGCAGAGTCCTTTTTTTTTAACATATGTGTAACACATCGGTCTCCCAGTGTCTGCTGTCCTTCCCTCCTTGGCAAGTCCTCAAGCATCAGTCTGGTTTTCCTCTGTAAGTATGTTATCCCCCAAGGTTTCTAATTCATATTCTCCTTGGTGAAAGCCCTGCAGCACTCAAGGAAGACAGAGCTCAGACGGCTCCTGAACTCCATGTTTGACAGACTCTGAAGACTCATTTCATCAGCCGTTAATCTCCTACAATCCTCTAAGCTTTATCTGTTAAGACTGAAGCAAGCAGTGCAGCTTTGCCATACTTTAGACTTGTTATTAGTTTTCATAATTTTTCTCAAAAGAACATAAGACTAAATCAATCTCCCATCCCTAATATGTTGATAATCGTTTTGAAATATTTAAAGCTTCTCTTCTTCAGAAGCTTCACTGAAATAACCAACTCATCTCTCCCCTGGTGCTTTCTTGGCTCTTATTTTGATGTTCTCTTTTCCCCTATCAGACTTTCCCAGGTTGTTGAATTGTCTCATGGCCAAAGACTCTCCTTTCTACTCTCACTTTCCATCCTGGGATTTGCTTCAAAATTTCATTTTTATCACTATATTCCTCCACCTATATTTTCATACTTCACTTATCTTCCCACAGCTCACTTCTGAGGCTCCGTGGTCTCTGTAATCACCAACTACAGTAAGTGCCTACTACTATAATGACTACAAAGCAAATCTCTTGTCACTTGGACATTCTTCCATCATACCCTGTAAAATTAGAAATGTCTCCCCAAACTGCAGATATTCCAGGTTGTTCCAAGGACCAGACTTGCAGCAGGTCCAGACCCATAAGTGATATAAAATTAAAAGAGACTTTGACAGCATTGAAACCACACTGCTGTGACCTACAAAATAAAAAGAACCTTCTTTGTTTCCAAAGTCTACTGAACTTCCCAGATATTACCTACAGTTAACTTATGCTCAATATTTGCTTGCTGTTACATCTATATCTAGATTACAACTCAAGCTGCTACATCCATCCAAAGGTGTTAAGCCACATCTACTTTGGTGTTAAAAGAAGCTCTCACAGAATTAAGCTGGTTTGACTGACCTACAGAATTGAAAATAGCCTCTAGACAAGCTCTAATGCCACTGCAATAAGTATTCAGTCTGACTGGACTGGAGTGCTTACCTCTGATATTTATTTTTCCCTGATGTGAATAACTGTGCAAGATAGGGAGCTAAGTCCCATGGCACTGTGTCCCTCATACAATGATATATTGAACTCTCAGGTGGAGTAATAAGAATGGAAAATTGTTCAGCACCTGAGATATGCAGGCCCCAGATCTCTGTGTAGCATCCGCCAGCTTATAGAGATCAAGGCAAGCAGAAAGCAACAAGATATTTAACAGAGGAATCTCTGCATCCCATTGCATACTAATTAGACACTAGACATAGATACATCAGGGGAAGCAGAGGGAGGAAGGAGGGGGGAAAAAAAATCTCTTGGCAAGACAATGTTGCATTTCAATCTTTCACCTTCACTGGGTAATGGGATGTGATGGAACATTAAAACAAACAAACAGCTTTTGGTGTTTACAAGAAATGTTTAAATGGGAGATCACGAGCCAGAGGTGCTCCACAGAACATCTGGAGTACTGGAAAACAATGTGATTACGCAGATGAGTCACATTCATTAGGCTATAAAATCTCCAGTAATGAATGTACGAAAGGGACTTTCATGTAGATTGTCATCTATAGCCAAAAAAAAAAAACCCAAACCCCTAGATAATAAACTTGGCAGTTCTTTCCCTGCCCTCCCCCTTTTCCTCCTCCCCTTTGGAATGAGATTCCCATTGCAATTACAGAGCTTCATGCTTGCAGTTCAAAACCCATGTCTTGGGCGCAGGCGCAGATCCATGTGTGGGCATTAACTGGGAAGAAAGGGAAGTGAGGATACGTGTGTGAGTACAGCACTGCTCAACAGTCACTGGAATCAGATGATCAGCATCTTCATCTTCCCCATACACCTAGCATGGGCAGTGGTATGGGATACTGCTTGTCCACATGCCTCCCTCTAGATGATCTCACTGACAGTGTAGACATCTCTTAGGCAGGAAAAGACACAATTTAAGGGTTATCTAGGGATGTCTACTGAGTGCCAGGGTGAAAGAGGATGAGAATCAGTTGTTCATTGTTTCCTTTGAACTAGTTGAAGATGAAAATGAACTAAAGAGACATTTTCTTCACATGGTGTGTGGTTCAGCTGTGGAACTCCTTGCCATAGGACACTATGGGTGCTGCAAGTTTGCATGGGTTCAAGGGAAGGCTGGGTGGAAAATTTAATCTATTGACAGCTATTAAGTACAAAGAACCTGCATCTAGCCTAGAAAGTCTCAGAGCTGCAAATTGCCAGCGACAAGAAGGGTGCAGTCAGAAGTAGAACTATGAGATTGCTCTTTTGTGATAGTTCCCCTGCAAGAGTCCATGAGAGATGGCATGGGGCTGTGTAGACATTTGGTGCAACCTAGTCTGGCATTTTAGGGCTCCTATATTTCATCTTTAGTGACTTGTAAGACCTGAATATGCATCAAGAGTGAAGACTGGACTCTGTCACTAAGTCATTCTGCACATATCATTAGTTAACAAAGAGTCAGACATTTCACACGTGGCCACAGGACTATTATCACAGCAGGTAGAGGAGAAAATATACCCTTAATCTATTCTAGCAATCTTAGTGAGATTGCTTTGAAGAGGTCCCCTAAATGTCTCTGCTGCCTCCCTCAAAGCTTGACCCCAGACACATGTCTCTAGCCAGAAAGTCGGTAATGGCAGATTTTTCCCCAAAGCAAGGTTAGCAATAGCTTTGACAGATGTTTCAGGATCTTTTATCACATTAAAATTATCGGATGTTGTCAGCTAAACTGAACAGCGTCACTGCCCCTCTTTTTAGCTCATTCTTGAACACAGATGTTTTAAAATAACCCTCTTGTGGGTTTTATCCATTGCTGCTCCCTGTGTAACATATCATCACTTTTTGAAAGACCTCATTACTTGAAGGGTTTTCTTGTTGTTTTGTTGTTTGTTTTGTTTTTTTTTTTCCTAAAGGCCCATTTGTAGATTTGGCACCTTTTTTTCATTTCCAGTAGATCTATTTCCCCCTGGACCATGTTTGTCTGGGGAGATCTCATTCAAGGACAATTGGGCTTCAAATTGGGAAATCAGACTGCTAAATCCCTTAGTTATCTTTGAAAATCTCATCCTTGCAGCTTAAGTCTGATGAGAACTTCATCTGCTTTCTGTAATATGCTGGTTTTCAACTCCATTTCTGAAAGGATTTTTTTTCTCATAGGTAGAGGACTGTGACCTTCATAGAGAGATGAAATAAATTCAACAGAATAAACAATAATTAAATTTCCATAGGAAAATACATTGTTTGTTTTCTATTTCTGACTGAGGGTTAAATAACTAAATCATTGTGATTTCTTTATTTTCTTTTCCTTTTAAGGGAAAACAGTTACCTGAGCCGTTTACATTTCACTCACATCATATATTATATTCTCGCACAGTTGGACCTGTGTCTGGAGCAGCACTTGGGGAGTTATTTATTTTGGGATCTTTCCCCAGCTTTGTCCCTCACTGGCCACGTCTCACATCACCACTTTGCTTCCCACCAGTTCAACCTCCCTCTCTGTAAAACACTGAGACACCGTTAGCATGCATTAATTAATATTTATAAAGCGCTTTGACATCTTCACATAAGTACAAAGCCTTCTGATAAGAGAGAAAATGCAAATGTCACATATGTTATTTGTACATAAATGCTTGAGAGTTCTGTCAGCGCTGGGTCCGTGACTCCCGGCAGCACCACGCGATATGTCAGGGCTCAGAGCAGAGGCATCGCGGCAGAGATCTCTAGCCAGGCTCCACAAGCTGGGTGTAGGTGGCTGCAAAACTCCTGTCCTACATCAGCACCAGAAGATTGTAAGAAATAAAAGTAAAGCTGTCTCATTTTTAAATGAGGGCAAATCAAAGCACACGACAATTTAAGGGTAGAGTTAGTTGGAAAGAGGTTTGTCTTGTGTTGCAAGTATTTCTGAGATTCCAGGGATGAAGAATTAGGTCTTTCAGTGTGAAAAAGGATGTAAATTTGAGCCTGGTTGTAATAGGGAAGAACAGGTCAGATTGTTTCAGAACAAGGTGTTTGTTTTGCTCTTCCCACAGCAATTCACTTCAGATTCAAACTCAAAAAAAAAATAGAATATGTTTTTGTTCATGAAGTACTTAACTGGGATGCTTTTGACAATTTAAAAATGTTTAGGAGAGTTATATTTTTAGTATTAGTGAATTGAAAAACTTGTCAAAAATGGCTATCTTCCCAAGGAACAAAAACCCAGGAGTGTAAACAAATCCGAATGCTCTCAGGTCAGCTGTTATCCGCATGGATTCCTGCAGCCCTTACACAGCCCCAAACCCCGACCTGCCGTTCCCTACCAAGTATTAACCCATTCATCACAGAGCAGCACTTGGAGGGATTAAATAGGTCCTTTCCCACATGATGTACATGTCCAGAATTAATCAGAAGTGTCTCTTGAACAGGAGACCCCTGGATGCGTGTGTCCATCTCCTGCCTGGCAGCAAGCACAAGCTCCCAAACCACCTGGACCTTCAGCTACCACAGTGCAATGGCCCCGACAAAAAGCCCTACACCCTCTCTGCCATGAAGCAAATACCACAAGATCACCACAACCCACGAGGAAAGAACCTGGGTCTTGATTTCCAGATGGGTTTTTCCTAAATAAGAACATCAGAGGCTGCTGTTAGAAGTCGATACCAGGGAGAGAGACTCCAGCTCCTGCGGGGCAGGGGCTTACATTCACCCAGACATTGGCTCACCTCTGCCTCAGCCTCACAACGTCGCTGTGTTCCCCTGGATAACGGACTTGGTGGATTTCAGATTTTAAGGCTTTTGCTTTGAAAGAGCCTCAGCTTTTATCTTAGCAAAGTACAGCTTTGTAACCTAAAAATAGTCGCCCAAGCTCCTTCCATCGGAACAGCAGAAGATGAGCTAGCGACTCTCAATTTTTGGTGCTTCTCTATCAGAAAGATGAAACATTTTCCCTGTAATCCTCCAAAATGGAATATTTAGGGTTTCGGAGGTTACTGGAAATTTCCCTGGCAGCTGGTCAAATGTGTGATCCCATTAGAGCTTCTTTGATGAGGAAGTGTAGCTTGACTCAGAGAGAAAATGAAGATGGGAGGAGAGAGCATGTCAAGTGAAAAAGAGAAGTAGAGAGAGAAAAGGAAGGGAAAAAACCTCCATGAAGCAAGAAATGTAATCTACTAGAGTCTGCCTCTTCCAAGAAATTGCATCCAACAACTCACATAACTGCCTGAACTCTGATTATGAATGAGCAAGAAGCAGCTCTACTCTCTCTGTGCAAGGGAATGGGATCACGGGGATGTCCTTTTCATTCTCAGAGAGTCCAGGGAAGGCCAAGCATTGATTTTCTCCCACTGGCAGAGCTCATGACACCAAGGGTGCGAAAGCACCTGGCAACCTGGGATTAAAGAATAAAAAATCCTCTTGGATCCCAAGCTGCGTGCTAACTGCTTGTCGGCTCACTTAGCACCACACATGCTGCAAGGAGCAGACAGAGTCAGAGAAGCTCTCTTTGTTAGCAAGAGAAACGGACAAGGAACTGTGTTTTACACGCTCCATTGTGAATCAGTGAATGGCTTTGCAGTACATAATGCACAGGGTTTGTTCAGGGCATCAACAAGCATCTCTCCATCCTGGCGTACAACCTCTCAGAACAGTCAGGTTAACTCTGGATGGAGAGGAGGGTGCAGGTGCTTTGTGGTGGGCATTGTGGCAGCCACGTGCTGCCCAGCCCCAGGCTCTGCAGCAGGCACAGGAACTGTGTCTGAGCCCAAGCCATGGGCTGTACCAGCCCCATGTGCAGGAGACCTGCCACGGGCATGGACGTGGCTGCTATCCATCAGGAGATCCATCAGGAGATGTCTGTGTTCTCCACAAGTCCTACATGCTACAGTCAAGGGAGGACCAGATCCTTCCCTAGCAGGGGTGTTGAACTTCAGCAGCTGCCTTTTTTTATTTTTTGGCATCCAACTTACCCATGAGCAAGAAATGAAGTTCTTAGTATTTCTATTAGAGTGACAAGACATCAAGACTCCTTCCAGCATCATTTTTTACCTAAATGGATCCTCATTCTCTGCTCTCTGCTATTAATGAGGAATCATTTGTCAGTAAAAGCAGGCAATGCAGGCTCAGATAAAGTAAAAAACTATTTCTACCCCCTCCTGCCTCCCTGAGGGTGAAGTCTGACCTGCTGTCCTGAGCTGGGTTTACCATAATCATACCCATTCCCACCACCCTCAGCCAAGTACATCCTCTCTAAACCTGTCAGCATACCTGCACATGTAACTGTGTCCTAAACTGGTTTCTTCTGGGAAACCAGAAAGAAAGAACAGAAATAATTCCTCCTAAAACTGCTTTAAGTGTTCGGGTTCAAAGAAGCAATGAAGGTTTTTTTCTGCATTGCATATGATCATCACTCAGAAAAACCCAACAGAGGAAAATCTATCTCCCTGTTGCATCCTTCCAGCTCTGCTGTCCTCAGGTAAGCAATGCTAAACCAGATTTATCCCTCCAAACAGAATTTGGGGAAAATGGGCAGATGGGATGCCAGCTCATGCTCCCATCACAATGGCAGCTCCACAGCGCTACAGGGAATCAAAAGCACTATACGTTTGTATTAATTAGCAGCAAAAACGACTATGACTCTGAACACCCAGAAGGAGTGGATCTGATGAGCGAATGCAGGCTGCTTCTGCATAATCTCTTTTCAGATCAGAACCCCAATTTAACTCGGAGCCAACGGGGTACTTCATAATAGCACCAGCCCGCACAGGTTTAACTATGCCAGCGACATGAGGAACGCGTAAAATGCTGCAAATAAATCCCCAGCTTCAGGAACAGGGTGTCATTCCAAGTGGCAAGCCCTGTTCAGCACGGATTTACGACCCCCGCGGAGGCATGCACTGCCATCTGCTTCCTCCGAGCCTCGCCAAGCAGCCTGTGTGAGACGTGTAGACTTGGTCCCTCCGTTTGAGCCTCCCAGAGTGCTGAGGAGGCTTTGCAGCAGGCAGGTTGTTCTGGTTGGTAAGCTCAGCAATTGCAGGTTAAAAAAGGATATGAAATTGGGTTATCTCTTGTATGAAAAGGGGCTAAAGGCAAGACTGAAACGAGCCATTCCTCTCAAGTCTGTATGTCAAAAGTCTCTCTGCATGGGAGTTCATGCATGCAGCTTATACATTCACATAAGTCTTTATCTGTGTAAATAAGACTATATGTGTGTACCTGCATTTCCTAAGGGACTGAGATTTAATGGCCATATTTAAAATACCCTAGCGAGTTTCTTTAATTGTTGGCAGCCAGTTTGGGGTGCCTCATTCACATCCTACCACACTTGCACCCTATCACACTCATTCACACCCTATAACACTCATTCCTATAAATAACAGCCTCGCCACCGCAAGAAATATCTTCTAATTAGCACCCCAGACACAGTCTCCTGGCTTGTTTCCACTCCTTCCCTTTGGCACAGAGCTGGTGTCTCTTATTTTTTCATGCAACATTCCCTTAAAGACCCACTGATGTCTTGTTGAGCCCATTTGAAAGAAGGAGAAGGAAAAAAGAAAAGGCATCCAGAGGAAGGTGGCAGATGATAGTAGGAGATGTATCATGTGCCTTCCTTCTGCTGACCCACTACTGAGCACTGCTGCAAGAACAGGCTCTCAAAAACATCAGGTTCATCACTGCTACAGCTAGAAATGACCTCTTAGATCATGCAGTCCAGCTCCCTGCCTCTCAGGATGACTCCCTGGTGTACACTTGATGCTGCTTTGTCCAGCCTAATTATCCATCCCTGCTGTTAATGGGATGGAGCACCAAACTCTTGCAACTGCCACCTTCCTTCAGGGATGTTTTATTGTTCTTCCCTTCCTGGTGGTTTACATGGTTGAGTTTTGAGACTACATTATTTCAGGCCCTGACATTTTAGGCACTAAAAGACAAGTGTCCTGATGGTCTCAGACTTCAGTGTAACATGGAAAGTAGAGCTTGAATCTTTGTGCATTGAAGTAAAAAGCAGACCTTTTGGAAGAGGTTAAGTGTTAAGGAAAAGGTTTTACTGTTCTGTGGTTTGAATTTAGGATTGGTGGTTTCTCTGTCTTATGAACACACAAAATATACACAAGTTCATGTGTGTGTCTACAAATACAAACATAAGAACACATGTATACCTGTGTGGCAGGTGCACCTATTTATTCACATACCTGTGTGTGTCTGTATGTATGTGAACGTGCACATAGGCTCAATTACATACAGTGGCATGATGTCTCAACTGCCATATCTCAGCCTGGCAAGCAGCTTGGTTTTTCTTCTCCTATTTCCTTTGTGTCCAGAGAATGAAGCAGGCTGAACATCTGTCATTTCATGGCAAAGCTCTCATAATAATTCCAGTCTAGTCTAGACTCCTGTGCTGTCCCTGTGCACTGAGTGCCTCTGCACAGGCTTTACTTTATAACATCTGGCATGTGTCTTTCATTTCTAGCCTGATTTCCAACTGAAAGGAGGTTTGTGTCTTCTGTCTCAGACTGTCTTTTTGTCAGAGTGGGCAAGAATATGAGGTTTTGATGTGTTTCATGAAAGTAAGTCATCAGGTAAAGGAGAGAGTGTTGTTAATGAACCTCAGCCCTTGATTAGCCAGCAGAGCATGCTCACAGATCAGGGATACTGCAAATGCACCCATCTCAGGAATAGATTTGAGAGTCCGTCCATGAGACCAGTCTCTTGAGACCAGGTTCCCTTCAGCCCATTGCTCACAGACCCATCTCTAATTTCTCCCACCAGGTGACAAGCTCAGCTTACCCTGTGCTGTCAGGGGCAGCTCTCACTTGCAGTGAGGAGGGAAGATCCTCATTCTCTGCTCAGGCTGCTCCCAGGTCTCAAAGAACATCCTCTCCCCCTACTATTCCCACTCTCATTTTCCAGAACACACATGTATTTCCCTTGTGTCAGGAAGTTCCCCACTGTCCCCCTTTTGCTCAGCCTCCTCCCTGGCCCACATGTATCTACTTCAGCATCTGTGTCAGGGCTTTGCTATAATTACAATCTCCTCTGCTCCCACCCCCACTGTCTTTCCAAAATTCCTCACTTTAGACGCTCATGTAAATCTGTTTCACAGTCACATAGTGCTTCAAATTAAACTTAGAAATGTTCCTTTTTAGCCTTTTAACTAGTTCCTGCAAGAGGCACATTGCAGAGCAGGGGATTTCACAGCTGTTTAAGGGAACCCTGTGGGGTGAAAAGTCAGGTAGCACTTTTCATGAGAGGGGAGGAGGATTCTGCCATCCATGTTCAGGACTTTTCTTTCCCCCAGGGATCCATTAGTTCTTGAATCAGGTGACTGTCCTGCCACAATGGGTAAACCACTGAGGTCTTCCTTTTGCAGCAGCTCCATTTCTGAGGTAGCGAAGGATGCTAACAGCCTTGCCCCTGAGTCCTTTCATTGTGCCCTTAACAAAGCAACACTTTGATTTTTGACTAAACTGTCTCCTTAAGACACAGGCAACTCCTGAAAGTGCAAAAGCTTCAGCAACTTGCACTCATCCTGGGGAAAAAAAACAGAGAAATGGTCTCAGTAACAGG
>NW_010286348.1:30129-48442 GCF_000700745.2 Antrostomus carolinensis
AACACCTCTGAGACCTCTACACCTGAAACACTCAGAGGCAGTTGCACCAGGCAGTGCCTTTTCCTTTCCCATTGCCATAATGCTGGTGGCTTTCACCCATCACTGCCAGGAGATGCTGCTTCCAAACTGAAGACACCAGCAAACCTCAAGCTGTTGACCACCTGTAGCAGATTGTGCTCACACTGCAGTGAAAAAGAGACTCAGCACCCAGCAGAGACCTGCAGGCAGCAGGCAGGGCTTGCTCTGCCTGCAGGGTTGTCTATCCTGATTGCAGGAGCCAGCTCTCCTAGCTGTTCCTCCTCCTCCATCCCTGGCTGAGGCAGCAGGAACCATGTGCTGAGTCTGCTTCAGCTGGGAATTACACTTTGCATATCTTACATCTACCAGTGTAAAAATAGGATGTATGAATAAAGGGTGTTAAAATTGCCACCTCAGTCTGATTTCTCATGCTCTGTAATATAACATATGGCAGTGACAGAATTCCCAGGGAGAACTTGGGAAGCAAGCAGAGACAAATAAGTTCTTTAACCATTTCAGTGCCCTGCTCTGCAGTTCTCCAGGAAATGTTGGTGTGGACTGAAAGGAGCATGCACAAGAGTAAACGTGGGCAGCATTCTTAGGTTCATCTGCACATCAGGCATGAGACCGAGTGTGGTGCTCTGACCCCAGCAAGCTGGGTGACAAGTGCCAGGCTAATTGCAAGAGCATCAGAGTGCAGAGTCACCTAATTTACCTTCCTTCACAGGTTGGCTGCTTCTGCAATTGAGAGCTGAGTCCAGAGTGCAGAGGGTCTTGGCAAGCCTGCTCTGCACATTGCCTGTGGCATTGAGGGGGTTAAAATGGACAGTTGGGTGATCAGCTTTGCAATAATGAATCTCATCAGAAAGGAGTTAGGACAAGGCAAATGTTGCTGCTATTTGACTTGCAGCTGCAAACTTGGGATGAACCTTCCCAAGCCCTTCCTGCACAGAGCAAACAATGACAAGAAGGTATCTCAGTATGCAGATGGTGTTTGGCAGCAGCAATTCTGGTCCAGGAGGGTCCTGTTTTTGCAACTGGACCAGTTGCAGTCGCAGCATTTTACAGGAAGTGCTTGAACAGTGAGACACCACATGCCCCAACCCTGCTTAATGTAAAGAAGTAAGGGAAAGAAGAGAGAACATTTGCGCAGGTCCAATCAAATCCCTAGGGTCAGGATCATACATCTTAAAGCAGTGTTTGATGGAAAAAGATAATGATGGGTTGACTTTCAATAGCACAGTGACCCCTAGCCAACAACTGGATCATCCCTTGGGTGCTGCGATGATAAGAAAAGCATCACTCCATAAAAAACAGATTTGGCTACAGCTTGTCATCATTCAACAACAGAAGTGGGATGGAGGCATAAACTGTGTCCTGAATACCCACAGGAGTCTTCAACACATTGGACATGGCTGGGATCCCACACATAAGCAACCAGGGGTGTATAGAGGGTCTGACTACTCTTCATGGTGGTTCTATCAAACTGGAGGAAGAGTGGAGAGAAGACTCATGAGCAGCCCTTCCCAGTGCTTAGACGTGTCTGTGTAAATGAAGCTGTTCCTGCAACCAGATCAGAAAAAAAGAAGAGGGGACTGGAGACTTTGTCCCAGTGTCATGTTCCAGCACACTGACTTGTGGGCTTTTTATTTATTTTTTAATTTTTTTTCCCCTGTTTAAGTTTTGCTTTGTCAGGTTTAATCGGTAGTGTTTGTAATTCTGGTAGCAAATTGATTTTTGAAAGTACTCTGTCCCTATTCAGTCCATGCTACCGTGGATCCTTGCATTAATTATGCACTGATATTGATGTTTTGTCAGACAAGGTCTAATGTCACTATATTCAGAACTTGCTGCTTCCTTGTTAAAAATGTTTCAGAACGTGGCCTTGGGAAAGATACTGTGTGTCACTCTCAGGATCAAAGATAATCTGGCAAGGAAATACTCCATTAGTCCTGAAATTCATGTACATTTTCTCCTGCTCTACCATCTTTCTTAGAAGGAGTACAGTAAAGGTTGGTGAGGAGAGAGGGACCAGAGGATCCTCCAAGGAGAATTGAGCTGTCAGCACTGTTTAAGCTAATAGGAAGGGACAACAGTTTTGGGATGCACACTGTAAATGGAGACAAGTAAAAACAGTAGTTCACACTTCACGGTCCATGTAACGGTGTCCTGGCTGCAAAGCCACCTTTGGTTGAATTGGGAGGAATCAGCAATTTCTCTCCAAGGGCTGCAGGTTGTCTCCCACCTCATGGGGAAGAACTAGGTATGTGGCAGTATTGTCAGAAGCCATCTGGGATATTATGTCCATCACAAACTCAGTCCTAGTCAACAATATGATGTCCTTGTGTGTGGGAGGGGGGGGGCGGGGACGGGGGGGAACATTCAGATCTCATTTTGGAATAGTATTAACAAGAGTGTTGTATGAAAGGCACAGGAGGTAATTATTCCGCTCTATTTGCTGCTGGTCAGATCTCAGCTGGAATATTGTGCACACTTCTGGGCACCAACCCACAAGAAAGATGTAGACAAACTGGAAAACTGGAACGAGTCCAGAAGAGAACAACAAGAATGATTAGATGTTTTGAAAATGTGATTTAAGAAAGATGGAAAGAATTGGGTTTGTTCAGTCCAAGAATGAGAAGACTAAATTGGGAACGTGATAACAGTCTTTCAATATATAAGAAGTCATTAGAAAGAAGATGTTGTTCAATTTTACATACTGAGGAAGAATAATAAGAAATCAAATTAATTTTAGATGTGGAAAAAATGTTACGGTTTTGAAGACAGTGAAGTAATCAAGCAAGTACCTCAGGAGGTCAAGAAGGTTTTTAAACATCAGATAAACAAACATCCACCATGCATGCCCATAACTTGCTTGAAGCTGCCTCCATTAAATGGAAAAAAAGAAGGATTCATTTCTGTAAGTTTCTTCCAGCCCCAAATTTCTTGATCTCCATAGTATGATTCTTGGTTAGTTTGACAAGTTCTGGTGTGATTCTCAAAATCTTCAGGATGGCTGTGCTCATTGCTCTTAGATGTTATTTGCATATTATGTGGACCACCTTGTATAACTCAATCTCACTGATCACATTCACTGATCCCTTGGCTCTGTGTTGTGTTTAGAGATTAGGTTCAGACATGAAAGGTAGTTCATTTATTTAAACCATGAATCATTTTTTTGTCAAATCTTTAGTTTTCCAAGTCTTCAAAACTGGGATAAATCTGTTTCACAGGTGGCAGGGCAAACCAGTGCCAAGAGACATATTTATTACTTATTAGAGATGGAAGCTTGTTGCGCTTTGTATCTGCTGAAGTAGCCATAAAATCCCAATTTAATAACCATGTACCTGCATAATAAACACATTTCCAAGAGCATCTTCTGGAAGCTGGCGACTGTGGAATATTTTGAAACATTTTGTTAGACTTGCATTTCCCAAGGAGCTTAGGCACCTGCCTTAAAATCCACCATCAAGTCCCACAGTCCTGTACATAGGCCTTCCTGTCAATGAAATCTCATTAGCACCACTTTGTCAAATTAAATGGATTAAAGTTGGGAAGCAGCTGGAGTGCAGAGCAGTCACATTGACTGTTGCCTTAGGTTAGACTGAAATTAGTTGGCTTCAGGCTCCCTGTTGCATTCGACATTGCCCACGTTAGCCAAGCAGTACAGTGGCTTTGCTTCTGCTTCACGAATTGTAAACGGCTGTGTCTGTGTGGATGGAGCCACTTCATGGTAAGGGAAGTCACTTGGGTGATGGTCATGCCTGGCAAAGATAAAACAAGCAGGTGTCTTTTTGTGGGGATCTTGGATGCCTTTTTTCATGCCTAGGAAAAAGCTTCCCAGCAACTATAAGAGAGATTGTTTTCATCAGGATTGCTGAATGATTCACAATTTCATGTATGCTCCTTTAAGTTGGGATTTTCATCCTGTGTACAGGAACATTACTGCTTTGCTTGGCTAGAAATTTGTATCAAGTATTCCCATCAAAGCTTCATCTCTCCTGGCTAGCTCAGCTGTTCCAGGTGAGAAGTATTAAAACTTTAATGTTTGAAGGACTCCAGGGGCTGAATTACTCAGAATGAATAAACATTCCTTTTCATGAGACTGTGGATTTGGTCTGATAAATAACAAACACTCTTTTGCCAGGTCTGCAGATAATTCCAAACTGTGCTGCAAAGCCAAGAACAGAGGAGTGGGAAGGGAGGTGGGGAAAGGCAAGGGGAGTTGGGGAACAGCTCCATTAATCCATATGAGTAAAGGACAGAGAGAGAAAATGGAGCCTCTAGAATTAGCACACAGGCTCAAAGAGACGTGTTCAGATGGCCTAAATTCTACCTAAATCTCCAAGTCCCTAAGACTAATGTTTCCTTATTGACTAGGGGTATGTGAAGGCCTAGAACCAGCCAATAATAAAGGCATAAAGGCTTAGGTAGAATTTAGGCCACCTAAATATATACAAAAATCTTCATAAAGATGGCCTCGAACCTATATGGACACCTTTGCTCTAGAAGGCAGTGAACCCTTGCCATCTCTTGGAAGAAAGTTTGTTGGGAACACTTGAAGATGTAAATCATCAAGCCTCTGTCTCACAGTGTTTTCTAGAACAGGGAAAGATGTTGGTCTTAGGTCTTTATGCCCATCATTTCCCTAACAAGTTCCAAGTCCAGAGATGCAGTCCAATTTCGATCTGAGTATCCCCAAACTTTAGGTACATGTCTTCTGCAATTGTGATTCAGTATTAAGAATGCCCAGTTGGAAAATTTGCATTTAGATACAAACTTCTGTAAGTCGCTCAGATCTGGAAGTCCTGGGTGGCTCCATCTCTATCTTTAACTTTCTTATGTGAGGATTTTTTTGGCCTATTCTGTTTTATTCGCACACCTACTCCTACTATGATGTTTGCATCGCTTGCAGTGATGAATAGATAAACAACAGTTCAATTTTGCAGTTGTCCTCCAGCAAACTGAAGGACTACACTGACTATACCAACAGTGGTCCATCAAACTCACAAAATGGTCACGGTGGAAGCATGGGAGGTTGTAACTCAAGTGAGAGGAGACATTTCATGTAGAGGAGGAAAAGGTAAAAAACTGGAACTCATATACTGAAGTTTCAGAGCCTCTTCTGGGGCCTACATTTTACCTAGTCCTTGCCTGAGCTCTGCAGAAAGAGTCCAGCCTGCAGTAAATAATTTCTCACTGCAAGCACAGGGATCACGGTCTGGCCCTCAGTAAGAAATCATCAGTAAGTCTCTTCCCAGCTTTCCTCCATTGCATCAGGGAACAAGGATAGAGAAAATATTCCTAAAATTAATACAAACAAAGACACTTCTCCTCCCCTGGGGACATCTTCATTGCTTCCTTTTCACTAGACTTTGAGGACAAAGAGAGTGAAATTGAATTCAAGAGTCCACACTGCCAAACAAGGGCAGGGAAGCTATGTTAGGGGAGTATTAAGAGATAAATCTTTCTCTTTTTTTATTCTTTTTTAATGTGTAGTCTTTCCCTTCAAACCCTTCCTAATCCCTTGACTTTCTGTTCATGAATAGATTGAATTTTTCACTATGACATTGCCTAAAGACAATGAGCTATTTCACAACAAATGATTTATGTACTGGAATCTAGAGAGATTTTTGCTCATAAAAACACTCCAGCCATTTATCTTGATCTCCTGATATATCAGAGCCACGGCTGTATGTCTCTAAATTAACTGCAGATTAAACAATTCAAGCTGGTTGAAAAGTGTAAATGCAAGAGAAAAGCTCAAAGAAGTAGTTCAATCAATTTCCATGATTGGATTCTTATCAAGACAAAAATGTGAGCAGTTTCCATTGGCCATTTCAGGATAAACAAGCCAGGAGGTAAATAGACTCCAGGCATCCGTGAGGTTGTATCTCATGTGCAAGGGAGTAGGTTTAACTAAAGCAAACAAGCTTGAGTTTCCGTCGGGGTAGGCACCTGTGTCTGTGATGCTGAGCAAACTTAGTTTGCAGAATGTTTTGGGGGCTTTTTATTTTTTTTCATGACTATTGCTGGGAGATATAAAAAGAGAATGACTGCAGCAATTCAGAAGCATGAAATACAAAACAAGAAATCAGAAGAGAAACAAAAATGGGAGCACTGCAAAAAAAAGAGAAAACACTAGACAGTGTACTCCAGCTCCCTGGGAAAAGAGAGAGGAAAAAATAGAGGCTTATTTCTGTAGATCTTCAGACAAGGTTTCTGGGCATCCAGGGGCAAAGCAAATATGCAGCTCAGCTCAATTTGTCTTTTTAGCTCAACAATTTTGAGTCTTGTCTACGTACAACTCTTTTTCACTTGTTTGCATTCAACATGCAGCAAATGCACGTACACTCATGGGCCCAGTACTTAATTCTCTTTCCACTCATGTGAACCCACACTAATGCCATTAGTTTGGTTTTCCATATATCAACACATGCTCCCCCCTTGTCAGTCACTGCTGCTTTCATTAAAGTGTTGTCTAGACACAGGGAAGGCTTGACACAGTAAGTGCATCCAAACCTCTCACAGCATTTCAGCTTTGTGAACTTCTTTACCATATTAAACTCTGATAGAAGCATCAGGAGAGACATGGCCTTTGCTCTGTTTGGGTCCACAGAGCTGTGCTCTGTAAAGCACGGTTTTGCCGAGGAGGGAGTGCAGCGACTAATTTTTCTTTGCTTTGGTGCATAAGGGCTGCAGTCTGATCCGGCTCAATCAAGTTCAGCTAATTTGAAATGATGAGTAAGATGGAGCAAGCTGCAAGACAGTGTAAGCAGGTCCCAAAGTGGGAATTAAGGTACATAACTAATAGAGGCATGTAATCCATACCAATATGGTGTGAAGGTTGAAAGGTACTCTGACACCAAGTACAGGGGGAAGCACAACTGGAAGAAGATTGTAAGGTAAAAAAGGCTGCCTTTTACACCATGTTTCTCATCTCCTTCCTACCTTTAAAGTCACTGGTATTTTGCACACAACTTCTACATCCCTACAAGAGATGAGTGAGCACCAGAGCCAGAGTTTCTCTGTGTGCATACAGGCTGAGCTGGTTAGTGGGGAAGAACATCAGTGACCTCCACAGGAGAGGTTTACATGGTATGGACCATGGGGTCACGGGTTCATACCCAATGTGTGACCACAATATCCAAACTTATCTTAAGAGGGTTGTATTCCTGGTGGTAGCTGTGAAATTGGACTTTTTCTCACCAGCACCCAGAAAGGAGCCCACAGCTGGAGCCTGGTCTTGGTTCTGAATTCCAGTCTGGTTCATCTGTGAGTGGCTGTGATGCACAGCAAAGGGACAACTGTGACATTCATAAATGTGCAATGCTTTCTCCACAAGCAAATGAACATCCCAGCTTACAGACCAACCCCTCCACCTCTGCCTAGGCAAACCTTCCACCCTTGCCAGCTACTGAAGGAGTCTGGCAAGTAAAAAGTCATGAGACAGTGGAGACAGAAATGAGCATGGAGTTTAACAAGCCACCAAAAAAAGGGGGACTCCTAACTGGGAGATTTTACCCCTTCCCTTCTCTATTACCATTCTCATTTATTAGCATGGAGAGGTCAGAAAAATAGGGACCTCTTGGCAATCAGCACTGAGACCTTCAGGGCCATAAAGACACGCAAAATGGTCCTGAGGTGTGAACCAAGGTGTTCGAGGAGTCAAACAGCTATTCACAATGGTGCAAGTGACTTGTAGGACCATGCTTCTGCAGCTACTCTGCATGTTGTCCCCTGTGCCTTCTCCTCTCCAAAGCCATCTTTGGACTTATGCTGTCCACACATATGATTTGCTTCATGCTAAGATCCAGCTGCACACCTAATGAGGTTTTATTTATGGCTAAATTTAATATATAAGCATGCTAAAAGAAAGAAAGAAAGATGTGGCTCAAGATTGGCAGCAACGTGTCTAAGGCAGAGGAGCTGCAGAGAGACACTTGCTGCTTAGGCTGAGCCCTTGTCTCCTCATACTTGATATTTCAGAGGGCAGTGCTGGAGAGTTTGATGTCTGTCTCCATTCCACTTCCACAGGGAGTTAGCACTCGTCCGTCATCGGATGCGCAGGCATCCACCAGACTGACGGGCTGAGCAGAGAAGGTTGAGAGTTGTCACATCATGTCACATCATGATGGGGTTCCTACACATCACACCTGGCTCTCCCCCTGCCAGCAGTGCCAGCAGCCCTGCAACCTGCCTGCTCCAGCCTCTGTCTATGGTAGGAAACAAGAGCACCCTGATCTCCTTGCAGGAGGCTTCAGTCCATACCTTTTTCCATTCTACTGAAAGGCTTAATGATGCTTTTTGTGAGACCAGACAGAAAGCAGAAATGTCTTTAAAGCAGCAGAAATGACCCAGGGATTAAAGCAAAGGTACTTTCTTCTTTCTTTTACACTACTTGGAGATAAGGAATGGACATTTCAAGAAACGAGCTCAAAGAGAATTACTCACTGCAGAAAATTTAAAGCCAGAGTCACTGCAGGAAAGCTGAGATTTAAGACTCAGGCAGGAGAGATCACCCAGCTTCTAGACAGGTGGCCATGAGCTCCTCCTGACACTAGCAGAGGAAGGATTCCCACCAGCAAGGGGAAATTGCCCTTATTGCCAGCTGGGTTGCAGCAGAATGAAAGCAGCTGGAGAGGTGGGACATGATAAAAGAGCTGTGGTGGCCAAGGTCCGCATTTAGCGTTGCAACCAGGGGTGGGATGGGCTCCAGGGATGGACTGAGTTTATAACTTCAGTCTAGTTGTCTTTCTGCTTTATGCATGGCTTTAAGGAGGTGAGATAGCTTTCATTTGCTTCCACATTAAACCTTAGCTAAAAGGTGGTTAGATGCTTCCCAGCTGGAGAACATTTTTCCTGCTTTTGCAATAATGATGAGAGCCAGGGGACTTGAGCTGATCCAGGTTTTTATTCACATGCCAGGACTGAACGGGCTGTTACCACACTGGGCTTTGCCTGGTTGATGGCAGCAGCGTGGTACAGACCCAGGCATAAGGTCTCAATTGTGCTGCTGTTCATCTGGGTTGTTAATGTGAGTCCAGGGAGTTGCTGACTCATGGGCAAAAGCTACCGAGTTGCAAAAGCTGGATCTCTCTGTCCGAGTGCAAAGATACTGAGGGAATTGAGAGGTTTCTGGGCAGACTAGAAGGTAGAAAGGAACATCACTGTCTAGCAGAAGGATTTTCTAGGCATTTGAGGTTTTCAAGTAACATCAAACTACCAGCACCACAGAAAGGACAGCAGTAACAAAGAAGAGTTTATTTAAACATCAGCAAAATACACAGTGCTGAAGTTCTGGAAATGTTTCCCTTAAGTTCCTTCTCCTGTAATCTGCAAAACATTATTGCAATTGTCACATTTATTTAATAAAACACCAGGTTTTGTTTAGACTTTAAAATATGCAGCTTTTTTTTTTTTTTTTTTTTAAAAAAAAAAAAGGTTGTATGCTCCCGGGAGTTTGACTAGCACAAATGGAAATTGCATGAACCTTGCCCATTAACAACTGGGCTTACTGCAAACACAAGCAGCACATTACAGGAGCTTCAAGTAATTGTATGCTCAGGCTATATTGAGGAGGAGGAAAACAGAGATTATTCACAGGACTGGGGTTTAGCTCAGAAAAGAGTGAACTCAGGTGTAACTGAGCCAGGCTGATGCATAAGACCTGATAGAAACAGAACAACACACTACATTCAGAGGCTGTGCTATACATTGCCTTGTGGTGATGTGATTTAATAGGACAGTTTAGGGGTTTTTTTGAGAAAAGCTCAGAGTCTAGCCCGGAAGAAAACAATAAAATAAAACAAGGGAAAACCTAGTTGTTTTTTTCTTTTTCCTTTGTGCCAGAAAATACAATCCAAACCAACACTATAAGAGGATCTGGCTGGAAACTGTCCAGCATTGTTCCAAAGAGCATCCCACAGACACTGCGGTGTGCCTACTGCCATCCTGGCCATGGGTTAGGGTATAACCTGTGGGGCAGTTCCAGGTCTGCACCAGGACCAGGTAGGTTGACTGTGGTAGACCTTTGGTCTGAGAGAAGGTCTACCATATCCTATTCATCCTCTTATTCTCACAGCTCATATAAAACCATCAGCAGGTTGGGGGAAATCTTACCCTTGTGTTTACAGAAGTTTTTGGGTTGTATCCTGCTCAAGCCTTGTTTGCCCGTTCTTCTGCTGGAAGAGGGATAAGCACTGCATCCCCCCAGGCACTTCAGCCACTTGGCAGGGGTCCAATCTACAGGTTTCAGTCCTCAATCTACCCCAGAGCCTTCACCAGACTTCCCCCAGCCTAGAGGGTGGCTGGAGCTGGTCTGAGCCAGGACTTCCCATCTGCATTTTCCAGCGATCTCAGAGAAAGATACCTTGGTAAGGAGGTCCTATATCTGGCACGAACATTGTACTGCAGACCCTGCAGATGACATGAGCATGCAGGGGTGAGGGACTTGTCTCCCCTCACCTTTCCAAATGCTCTCACAATGAATATGCATACGGTTGATACAGGGCTTCACTGAGCAGCCATGCCAGGGTGAAAGGAATGGACTTCAAAGCATCTCCAGGCTGGATGCATCTCTTCTCCCCAGGAATTCATTTATGGAATAAGCAGAGACCTCTTTCAAGGCCTGTGTTCCACTAAGTGAATATATAATGATGCAGTCTATACATTTATACATCATCCCCTGCAAACAGAGGCCTATTTAGGACAAGATCAGACCATGCAGCTCCCGGCAGGGGTTGCATTAGCAATTCATTTCATAGCATAAAAGGAGTATATGGAGACAATCATCCATAGCCTGAATAAAACACTGGAGAAGTCAGGGACCAAGAGAGGAAAAGGATGATTCCTTTGAAAGGAAAAGTATAGAGGAAAAAAAAAAACACAAAACACCAGAAAAGAAATAAAATACAGCCCCTCTAGAAGGCAAATTCTCCTGGAAAAGTAATCAGAGAGACAGGAAAACTGAGATGTTTATTATTCTGGATTGATGGAAGAAGAGGAAAATAGGGAACAAAACATATATTCCCTCTCAAGATCGATGGAAACAGGATTAGTGAACTCAAAGAATGTATGAAAAGATCTTGGGAAGGAAAAGAGAAGAAAATGTTATCAAAGACACATACAAATGCATATGTGTGGGTGTGTGTGCACACAGCCTGGAGGTGATCAGAAAGAATCTGTAGTACAATAAAAACATTTAGAAGTTCAGGGATCCAGCCTGAAAAAATATTCTGCTTGCAGGATACACAGGCTGGAAGATGAGAAGCTAGGGAAAGCTGAAATGGGAAGGTGGAATATGGGAAAGAAGAAGGAAGAGAAAAGGAACAGACAGAGGATAGGAAAGGTAAAGTGAGGACTTGTTTACTCTCTCTGATAGCCCAGACCTTTCCAAGGTGCATGTGGGATCACTCAGCCATCAAAGGATGTAGCTTTCTGAGACACAATGAAGCACATACCCACTAGCATCATTTGTCTTTTTCTCTCTTTAATGGTCTTGTTTACATGAGGGTCAACGATTTCAGATGGAACTGCTCCTGTGGGTTTAAATTTGTGGCTGTCTGACAAAAGAGAGAACAAAGTTCCCAATGAGGGTTGGAGTGTTCCATAATCTCCCAACAAATTCCTCTTTGAAACCAAACAGCCACACAGAAAAGCAACCCGAAGTCACTGATGACCTTCCCTAAATTCCCCTTGTGACATTTCCCTACCCTCCAGGAAAACTCAGCCCTGCACACCCCAAGTCTCCATCCCTGGAGGTATTTAAGAGTCATCTAGACATAGTGCTTAGGGACATGGTTTAGTTATGGTTTAGGGGACTAGTCAGTGTGAGGTTAACGACTGGACTTGGCAATTCTGTGATTCTGTGAAAGCATTGCACCAGCCCTCTCTGAAGAACTTTAACTTCTGGTTAAGGTGTTGGAGCCATCTGAAGCTGCCTCTGCACCGCTTGTTCCTACCAGTGCTGTAGAGCAGCTTCAGTATTTAGCAACATCTGTATACAACTCTCCTCCTGCACAAAGTGACTGAGAAAGAATTGAGAGCAAATCATTCCCCACCCCAAGCCTCTTCCTCTTCAAAGTGCACCTCTTCAAAAGTACCTGACAGAATCGCTGAGCAAATGATGCTCACAATCTCTCTCTTCTCTTTGGCTTATTTGAGTCCCACCTGTTTCTGGGAGCTTGAGGCACCTTGTAGGTAGCAGCTTTCACTATTCTCAGCCCCTCAGGCAGCAAGCACTTTAAATACACATAATAAAAAAATAAATAAGGGACTAAAACCAAAGGTCTTAGTCTTATATTGCAACCACCTGCATCAATGTGATGCTGGCTGGCACCACTACCTTGGCATGCTCACTCGTTGCAGGGATAACCTCTGCCTTCCAGAGTTTCTCTAATAGTGCTCACATCCCTCTTCCCCAAGACAGAGCAGATGCCTGTTTTACAGCACTATTCCTCTGCTACCTGGACATCAGCTCTGCAAAGCAATATTCAGCCTAAAGCTTGTTCTCATTCCCTCTGCTGCTGACCTGAGTGACTGTCACTCAATATTTACACCAAACAGACCACCCAGAGCTGCCTCCCCCCAGTCCAGCCTTCATTTCTGTCTGGCCCTGGTTGTTCATGCCAATGAGTCTTCTGAGAAAGCCACTAATTAAAGGCATGCGATAGTTAAACTTTTGCTAATCAAGACAAATGAATCGAGTCTCAGGAGTATGATAGTGAAGCTGAATCACTCCTTCCCCCATACTAGTGAGCTTTCAATTACAGGGCTCAGATATTATCGTGAAATATTTCCCCTGAAGCCCCATTCTGCAGCTCTTGGTTATGGTCCTCCTGATTCGTGGTGTTTATTTAGCGCTATGGGGGTGTTTTGTCACCAGAACATATCCAAATGTTAACGAGCCCATTAAAGACAGACAAGATGTAATCAGACCAGACACTGACTGACTGGCAACAGGACAGACCAAAAATTCAGGGGAAATGTGTTCCTTTGCCCAGTCACAGTGACAGATTTAAAAGAGCTTCAGGGCCAAGGACATAGGTCAGACTGGGAGCCTGTCCCAGAAAATTATTGAGAGTGAACCAAAGGAACCACTGCCTCTTTTTAGAAACCTAAAAATAAATAGGGAGAAAACTCTCGGAGGTTTGAATAGAAGGAGTATTGGGTCCCATTTTCACCCACTTCAGAAATCAAGGGACTTTGCAAAATGCAAATAGCATGAACCAAAGCAGAAACTGAGCTACTGAGTTGGAAGCAAACTATCCTGACCTCTATTACACTTCAGAGTTGTTGATTTAACTGCTGTATTTTCAAACATCTAATTTGCACCCTCAGGTCAGCAATATAAAGCTGCCAGACGGAGGCAATTGGAAAAAGAAAAAAAGAAAAAAAAAAAGAAAAAAAAAGAAAGAGTAGACTGGGCAGGAGCAGAGACAGGGAGAGTTACAAAAGTTAGCCAGACTTGCTGTAAACTTCAAATCTGCTTGTGTGTGTGACCTGTGCTGCTGCTGCTGAATCAGTGCTTGCTTTGATTTTTTGTTTCAGATAACCCACAGATCATATTTTTATGACTCCAGTATTTAGGAAGCAAGCAAGTAAGCGTGCCCATGGAGCCAAGCCAGAGCAAGGCAACCCCTCTGCCTGCCCTGGACCAGGAGCAGGCTCATGTCCTTGCAGAAAGTTTTTGGAGTTTGCCAGAGAATGGACTCTATCATCACTGTTTCTAATTCTACAAATGTCTTTGCTCATCATGGCTGTTCAACAAACACACTCATTGCAAACATAGTTCCGTCTCTGGTTGGTCCGTGGGCTGTTTGGTTGTGAGTAGCCACTTAGTTTGTTATCAGTTGAGCTGTGAGATCCATCAGACAGTCATAACTTCTGTTTAGTTACCAGATCATTCATTTTTTCCTGTTTTAACCCTCCAGTCTGGAAGTCAACTTGTACTTTCACATGGAAAAGAGAGCCTTCATCTGGGTATGCACCCTTGTCCATCTTGAAGACAAATGGCTAGTTAACTAATGAGGGAGGTAAAGAATGATCTACTAAACTGTTCTATTTTTAGGCAGCACCCTGACAGCATGAGTTTGAACCAGCTTAAAAAAGGATCATTGTTTTGGAGGCAACTGAATGGTGGTGAAATATCCAAGGGATTGGATATTAGGAAAAAATTCTTTACTGAAAGGGATATCAAGCATTGGAACAGGCTGCCCAGGGAAGTGGTTGTGTCACCATCCCTGGAGGTATTTAAAAGATGTGTAGATGTGGCACTTAGGGACATGGTTTAGTGGGCGTGGTGGTGTTGGTTTGGCAGTTGGACCTGATGATCTTAGAGGTCTTTTCCAACCCTAATGATTCTCTGATTTTAAGTTTTGAGGGAAGGAGTTCTTAAGAAGGTAGACACTTGGGCAAGCCATCTCGGTGTTATGCAAGTTGGCATCTTCAATATACATCTACCATAAATGGGGTTTGAAACTCTTCTGAATGGAGGCATCATGTTAGGACATGACCATATGGCTCTCGAGGAGTTTCAGTCCCATCATACGTTTGAATCACTGTGTTGCACCATCCTGGAGGCTTCAAATTGCACATCCAAGCCAGCAGCCAAAAAGAACAGTTAGTGCCACTAACATAAACAACTCTGTGGATCTCCTTGACACCGATGCAGCAAACATCCCACTCCAGTGCATTCTTGCATAAAAGAGAAGTTTCTTGCTGCTCAATCACACTGCTTTTAATAGCTTTCTGAATGCAAACATCCACAGCTTTTATTTCAGTTTAATCTGCCAATTTTTCTAAGTCTTTATCACACTTTATCAAACAGTGTATCAGTGTGAGATATCCAACCCCCTCCCCTCAGGCACCTCTGAAATTGAAATCCCAGGAAGACAGCAGCTTCTTTCATATTTTAATTATTTTAACATTTTCCTTTAGTGGCCTCTGTATTATTATGACTTGTTTTTCTCTCTGGAACAGGGCTGTGATCCCACACTGGGTGGGAAATTTGTTTGTCTAGAGCAAAATAGCAGAATGCCTCTATTGCATTAGATATGGATTAGAGAAATTGTGTTTGGGAAATGTATAATCTCTTGGTAAAAGGGGAAAAATAAAAAGCCTATTTCATTTTGGCTCTAATTTGTTTTTCCCTGATTATAATTTTTAATGAAAAAGTGTGTTTTAACCACATGAGTGCTGCCTAATGTGCCAAGTGTTAGGTATAAACTGCATCTCCAATAGTGACTCTTCATTCTTTACCATTGAGGGCTCTGATTCAGGAAAACATTTAACCACATGCATAAATCCATCCTTCCTGTAGAAAACACTCATGCATAGAATTAACTTTAGGTATCCTGGGACTTCCTCATGTGCTTAAAGTTCGAAACACTGAAATATTTCTCAAGTTTCAAATTGTTTCCTGATTTAGCACCATGTGATCTGGTACATAAGGCATTAAAATTGACATCAAGACTCACAGCAGCTTTGCCAGGCATCAGCTTAGCCCTAATACGACACAGGAGCAGCCACTGCAGCCCAGGCACAACATCCTTGCCCTGCCATGCTGGGTGGAAGCAGGCAGAGGAGCAGGGCTTGTGCCCAAGCACAGATGAGGATCTTGCTTATTATTAGGATTTCTTTCACTGCAGACCGTGTTGTTTCCCTCGTCCTGCATGATATCTGCTGTTTATTGGATGGGGATTACACCTGATGAGAGGACAGACCTAATTAACTGAAGTCCCTGTTGTGTGCTGGACATCGTGAGGGCTGGTGGTCAGACCACAGTCCTCGTGGCGTGCAGATAAGACCCTCCTGCTTGCAAGGGTCCATCTGTTTGTAAAAGCTCTTTTCCTATCTGGTATCTGAGCCCTGGCTTTTCTCAGGCTCTGCTGCTTCATTGTGTGATCTGAACTGATCTGTGTCAGCTGTCCCTGTGTCACTGGAGGCTGGAATGTACCTTGAAGTCTGCACAGCTATAAGGAGAGTGGTGCCTGTGTCTATAAGGAGAAGGAAAGCAATTGGAGCAGCAGGAGACTGACCTCTCCTGCTAATCCTTTCCCCAGAGCACTTGGGAATAACCAAGGGGAAGCAAAAGGGACGTGGCCAAGTCCAGCTCCCAGCCTTGTCCCAGTCTGAACACCTCTGTGTCCTGACCCCAACCTGGAGGTTTGAGCTCACCTCTTCCCATGGTTGAGATTCTCTTCTGCTGTTTTGTTAGTGAAGCCGTGCTGCTGGCCCCCATTTATTCACAGGTTTGCCAAGACACACTCAGCAACCCAGCCCTACATCCACAACTCCATCCATGTGACTGTCTTGAAACATCCTTCAGGTCCTAAGTTCATTAAAAATACATATTAAAATAAATAAAAGGAACTGAAGAGTTACCCTATTAGGTAACTGATGTTTTCTGGCCCCTCAGGTTCTCCCTGAGGCAGGTTTTGCCGCATGTCATTCATGAAAAAAATCAAGTTCAGTGTAAAAGAAATTGAATTTCAGCTCTTGGAGTAGTGTATTGTGAGTCCAGTCATCAAAGATCTCTGCAGCCCTTTGACTCCAAACACAGGGAGAATCAGTGAGACTGCACAAAGAGCGGAGGTCCAGGAGGAAGCCAGATCCGTGTCTGTGAGCTTTCTCTTCCATGTGCTGGTTTAAATGAGGAGTGAAAACACTGAAGCAAACTGGACTTAATGTGCCTACAAACCCAGGCAGAGGAACACAGGTCTGGGTTCCTCTAGACACAAACACGGGAGGAGCATGGCAGTTTCCTCCATCCAGTTAGGTTTGTTTTGATCTTCAAGTGCCACCATATTTATTTGAATAACCTTTGATATTTGTTGTAACAAACTGTTCAAAAATTTTCCTTGTTCAAAAATCGTTCTTGTTCAAAAATTCCAGTGTAACCTGTGCTGGTCCTTGCTCCTTGTGCCTGGTGCCTGAGCTGTGCCACCCTTGGCTCAACTCCTTGGGTCCCCAGCCCCAGCTCAGGAGGTTTTCAGAGCAGAAATTTGCTTCTGTCCTCATCCAGGTATCCTCACCCTGCCTCCCTAGCTGCTGGACTGGTTTGGAAGGTCTGAGTCTCAGTGTTTCCCAGGGACTGATTTGAAATTCAGTTTCTCCCATTTTCCCGCAAATCGGTCCATCTCACGGAGCTTTTCCAGTAACTTGGCACAGAGGCCAGGCCCATTATTATTGTATTTACTCAGGACCCCAGATTCTCCTTCACATCCAATAAATCCATTTGAGAGCAAGGTTTTTGATAGACACTTTAATAGAGCTCTCCTTAACCTGACCATGTTAATGATTTTTGGGGGCTGGCTTTATGCCAGTTTGTGGAGCTCATTAGGGTTTTTTTCTGTGTTATGAGCTGCATCTTCTCCTTCTTCTTTTTTTCCCCCTATTCCTGCATGGTGAAGGTCATGGCCCCGTGTTGCCCAACTCCTGGAGACCAGACCCCAGCCCTCAGCCCCTGGTCATGCACTGAGATCCACTCAGTTGCTCAAAGGCCACAAAGACTCCAATTACCTGGTGAACACCCTCAGCCCCTGCAGATGACAGGGATATCAGGACAGTTTGCTTTTACTGTGTATACTGTTTATTTTACAAAGCACTGATTGACATGATCTTAACTGCTGATGGAGAGGGGGAAGGGAAGGAGATCTCTTCTTCCTTGAGAGGAAAACCGTGCTGACCTGTACGCTTCTGATATTGCTGACCTAGACAGAGTTATCCTGCTGCGGTGTTTGGGGAACCAGCTGCTGGACTGTCTCCCTGCTGATGACCTCCTCTAATAGCAGAGAGTGTTTTTTCCTCATTGATAGAAAGAGCAACTAAAATTCTCTGTTCAAATGCTGTCTCATCATCTTTCTTTCTACTTTATCCTGCTGAGAAAGTCATGATGAAGGAAACAAATGACATGAGCTCAGAATGTTGTATAGGGACTCAAAGGAAATGAAATTTGATTTTGAAAGGATAAAATGTTTTGACTTCCATGATGGAACAAGCAATTGTCCATGGATTTGCTGTGCTCCAGAAATGGAACTTCATGCTAAAAAGAGGTTTTATGGAGCTCAAGCTATTATCTGATGATGGAGAGCTCCCAAGCCAGCCTTCATTCTCCAGCTGGCTTCCTAGCAGAGTTGTTCTGATAGCATAATATATCCTGGTCATGAGTATTGAGATTCAGTCATCATCAGCCAGCATAGCTACACATATAAGCAAGCAGCATATAATTCAAAAGGCTCATACCAAACCAATTAAAGGAGGTGCTGGAAAAGCACTAGGGTCTCAGAAAGAG
>NW_010286348.1:48467-50638 GCF_000700745.2 Antrostomus carolinensis
AGAAACTACAAGGTGCTTCTGTTGTCCTCTGTGCATGGATTAGGTACTGTGGTAGTTTCCTGGTAGGACAGTGGCCATGCTCCCATTCTGCAGGTACACAAGTCCCACTTCGTTGAGTTACTGTGATATTGAAGTCTGTGAACAGATTTGATGACCAGAAGGGATCTGCTTTTAGTTGTTTGGGCTGAAAAGTTACGAATGTGAAAGCTATTTTCACTAGCCTCTTACACCTCCAGCCCCATGAACGTTACTAGGACCACTAGGCTTTCTCAATACTCAGGTACTTCTTTTGAAAATCACATCCTGCAGATGTGATCCTGGGTTTCACGAAGCTATAATCTCCTCTCAATGGCTTTCCTGAGTAGACAGAGTTTAAATTTAGATAAATTTAGGTTCCTTTTCTGGCCAGCAAGGCTCTGCTGGCATTGGATATAAGCACTCCAGTAACACTGAGAGTAAAGCAATCTTAGGCAGCACCAACATGACCCTTCAGTGAGGATGCAAACCAAAGTGTTCTGTGACATCTAGGAAACAATCCATCATCACGTTATATACACGGTATTTTTGTTTTCATTTCCACAGTGCCTCTATATAGCTGTCACCTGTGTGAAGTATTTGTAGCAGTTGGATCCACAATATTCAGTGCTGCCACACTAATACCTGCTACAGGATGTACAGGGTAGTTCCTTTAATTGGAGAAGGGAAAATTTCTGTCCCTGTACTGGAGTTTATTTCACCACTGAGTTACACTTACAGTCACAGATTTTGCTGGGAAACAAAAGCCTATATGTCAAAATACAGGGAGAAAGAAAATACAGTCTTTCCAACCAGAAGCCTGACAGTCCAAGCACTGATCGAGGTGATCAAGGATGGACTTTTGAGACTGGTTTTATGTCTGTGTCATTTTCAAGTGTGCAGTAAATTTTCCCCCAGTAGATAATCCACTTAGGATGCATGTCTCTCTACATTTGTCATTCTTGGGCTCCCCTCTTGCGTATTCCTTGGGTAATTGCTGTGCATACACTTTCTGCCGTTTACCTTTCCAAATCACATTTCTCATTCTAATTAAAGAAGCAGGGTTTTATTGTTAATGATGGCCTTGTGCATGGAGATCGTTTATCGGTGGCATGTCAAAGGATGAGATCTGCCCTTCCCAGTAGGTTTCTTGCATAGTGAAAGAAGGACAAGAATTTTAGGGAAAGGAATCACCCATCCTAGCACACTCTGATGACAGCTGTTGAGTTTCACCAAGGTCTCCAAATACATCACAGTCTTGCAGCTTCACTGAGAAAGGATTGCAACCATGACTGCACCTTTCTGTACCCATACCTGGTGCAAAACAGCAGAAGCTCTGATAACCACAAATGGTATCAGAGTCTTGATCTCTTCCAGCAGAAGAAAATCATAAACCCACTCCACAGTCCAACCACTGCTTCATGTATTTACAGTAGACATCTCTCCCAAGGTTTTTAAGATGATGTCTTGCTTTTGCCCTCTAGGAAAAAGCCACTCAGACATTCTATTCTAATAGAGAAAATTCAATTCAGGACCTATATCTGGATTTTCATTTTCATATTACAGTTGATCTGCTCTTGAATTACTGCCCCAACCACAGTGCAAATTCTGATTATGCAGTACCCACAGGGACAGAGTCCTTTTGGTTTACACATTCCAAAGGAATTCACAATCCTAATGCAGTCCTATAGGCAGTTTTAAATATTCAGGGCATTCCAGCAATTCAGAGCAGAGCTAGCTGTCATCTGTAATACCATCTCACAGGTTGTAGTGACGAGCCTCAGGCTGGGTCAGATTCTGCTAGTTTTCCCACAGATCTGGAGGAATCTTGTTGATTTTATTGAGGTTCAGCTCTATTTTACACTGAGGCTCAGAGCAGAGCTTGGTCCAGTCTAACTTCTGTTGGCTGATTCCACCTTTTCTGTTCTTCAGGGTCACATCACTCTTTTGGGGATCAGCCATGAAGGCTGGATTCACTCCAGAGTACCTGTGGTATTTTGATAACTTCAAATATTGCTAACTTCTTGTATTTAAATATACAACTTACAGACAGGGGCAAAGTTTAACTCACTCTAATCAACTATAAAATGAACCCTGAGCTCTCAGTTACACTTTAAAAGAGGGTCTTTTTTTATGCTGATCATTAACTGCAGCAG
>NW_010286348.1:50680-100455 GCF_000700745.2 Antrostomus carolinensis
ACTGATTTCAATTAACTATGTTACATTTATATTGAAATACACTTGGTGCTGCTCTGGGGAAATATAAATACTGAAATGAGAGCTGGTGTCTCCTCTGTTAAAGAACTGCAAGAACAAACAGGACGTGCAGCACCCCTTTAGTTCTGTGCAGTGTGTATGTTACACCCTCTCTCTCTCTCTCTTATTTTTCCTCCCCTTCTCCTTTTTCCCTCCTTCTCTTGCTGTTAAGAGCATCTCCCCTCCCTGTCACGATCAAGATTCTGCTCCCTGGCCTGACAATGCCCCCAGGGACTCGTCACCCTCCCAGCTCCCTGGCTCCATGCCTTTTGGCTTTGGAGATATCGGTGTCATTGCTTTCTGCCTCCATGGCCTTTTCTCATTCAGGCCACGTCGCCGCTGAGGGACATCCAGTGCTAAGCCACCAAAATGGGATTGCACAAACTCTGCACGTTAATTAATTCAATGCATCTCTCTGCTAGGGAAGGAAGGAGGGAACTGTTGCTAATAGCAGACATTTTAAAGGAGGTTGTGCAGAGCTGTGGGGTTCAAAGAAAAGGAAATGAGGGGGAATGGCCCAGCTCTAGCCTTTTAAAACTAATCCAGGCTTTGGAGGCTACAGAGTTTATTATTGAGGTCTCCCTGCCTCTGTCTCTTGTCTTTTCCTGCTCAGTACTTTGTGCTGCTCTTTGACATCCATGCCCACACTTCTCCCTCTCCTCTCATCATCCAGTCTCTCATGCTCAGCAAAACATGAGTCAAACCTTTGCTTCCTACGAAAAGTCCACACTAGTGCAACGTGAGCAGCAGTCTCATGGCAATGCAGAACGAAAGAATTGTACAATCTCCTGGCCTCCCCCAAAAGAGATCCTCATTTCTGACAGCTGCATTGGCACCAAGTCCTGAGCTTTGGCTCACAGATACCAGCCAGGGTGCTGGACAAGGGTTGGAGAATATAGATGTGGGGCTGCCCCTAGTGCCATGCACTGAGCCCCAGTGCAACCTGCTCAGCTTATCCAGGCAACAGGAGAGAGGCATGTGTATGCACTGGGTCCCACTGGCATTAAAGGACTCTGTAATTACTCTCAAAGGTTTCTATTATGTGCAAAACTGTCATTAACTCCCAATGGTGTGATTGCCCTTTATTGATAATATAGAGCTCAGCAATCCACAGCCATGGCTTATTGTGCTTGCTCAAAGTGGAAGGAAATGAACCTGCCATCCCTTCTCTCACAGCTTGCAATTAAGGTGTAACATGCACATGGAAGGCAATGCCCACCCTGACCTGCCTTTGCCCACAACCAAGAAATCACTCATATCTGCTTGAAATGACTCCCACCAGTTCCACTTAACTCCTTGGGCACCTCTGAGCTATAGGTCTGGAGAGGAGAGCTGGGAGGAAATGGCTGTAGATCCCGAGGCCACGGACCACAACACTGCAGTGCTTCCTATAATACTTGTGGTGAAAGGAGGCATGGACTCTTGAGAAGTAACCTTCTGTGGGATTCAGCAAAAACACTGGGCAGATTTGCACAGACTGAAATTCAAAGCTCTGTGGTCATGTGCAGTCTGGTGTTCTCTTAACATAAAAACATGAAAGTATTCCCTCCAGAAATACTTCTCATTACCTTCAGGTGATAAAGAAGAGCAAGTCTAGGTGCATTTTTCACCTTGTCCATACTTTGTGGCTGAGGAAGAGTAGGTGGAAAAAGGCAGAGGAGAAGCTGCTGAGACTCCAGCCCTTGCTGGAACCATGTCCATCAATCACAGGGTACAGTAAAACCTGATATGAACCCACCTTGTGGCACATACTCCAACGCAGGGACCGCAAAACATAAAATAGAAATCAGGAGCAGAGGCTGCTGGGTTTTGTTGGAATATTATTGCTCAGTCTTGTTTCCAGTCACTGCATCGGTATAACAACATCACTTCTATACCATGTAATTAGACACTTAATTTATTAAACAGCAACTGTAGTAAGTAGAGAGCAGGAGATACACTTATCTTCTGACAGAGGAAATACATTATGGGGGAGCATATACTTTTGTGACTCAGCCTGTGCTGCTTCCTAATAGGCAAAACACTTGAGAGGAAAATGTTTTCTTGCTGTAGACTTTGGACCAGCCCTCGGGAGAGGTGGATTCTTCTTGTGCTGCCCTAACACAGGTCTGCTGCATGACCTTGGTCAAGTTGCTCAGTCTTGTTGCCCCTCATTTGCCTTGAGTACAATGAAAACAATAACCTGGCCTTTCTCTCAGACATTACCTAGTTTATTTTACTTTTCTTGTCAACTTTTCCAGAAAGAAGTTGTGCATCTTCTTCTGCTTTTGTCAGGCTCTGAGCATACTCTGCCCCGTATCTCTCTGTGATCCCCAATAATAAGTGTCTTTTCCTACAGCAAGGTCAAAGCAGCCGATTTCACAGACTTTCAGAAAAAGGCAGCATAATCTGAATCTGAGGTTTGCATCTTCTAAGGTGATTCAGAGAAACAAAGCAAATGCCATGGTTCCAGGTTCTCGGGAAGAAACTGTCTCAGTGTGAAATTCAGCCCAGAAAAAAAAAAAAAAAAAAAAAAAACCCAAAACTATTTCTGACAAAGATGAAAATTATGCTAGCCTGCTTACTTGCCCATGGGAAAACACATGAAACCCAGGTCTTCCAGGCTTCGTCAGCCTGAGGCTAAAGAAAATGTTATCTCTTTATTGAGGCCTAATGTACTGACAACATTACAGTGTGTGAAACAAAATGTCCTCCAGTGATTCCCTAGTAAACCCTACTGAACAGCTTGGCTGCTAGGGGCTTTGGCTGAATCTCCATAAATTTAACATATGGTTTTGCACTGAGCTCAGTGGACCTTAGGAGGATGCTGACACATAGGATTGCTCAGCACCCACAAGTGCAGATATGGCCAGTGAGAAGGGTATGTCTTAGGTGCATGAGAAACCAAAGCTCCCTTTGATCCTAGGTCCTGGAGGATATCCAGAACATAAATCATTCTCATCCAGCCTTCCTATATCGTGTTAGCAGACCTACATGGTCACAGCTGACCATGCTGGGTAAATAATCTAATGTAATTACAGGGTAAAGAAATGGCAAATTCTCTTCTAAACCAGAGTAGAGCTTGCATCTATTATTTATTAGAGGCAACCAGCAGAAGAGAGCAGGTTACGTGGTAATTACTTTTTGACCTCCTGTAGGTAATTGCATAATCATTTGCAGAGAATTGCTATTACAGTTGGGTGAATCCTGCAAACCATTTTATGTGAACAGTCATTTGAATTTTTAAACCAATTTCCACCTAACTATGGAGTTCTGATAAGGTCGTCCACCACAGCAGTTTCTGAACAGCTTTTTTTCCCTGCCTTTTTTGGGGGCTCTGTGTTCTTCAGATATTAAAGTAAATGAGCTAACTGGCAGCAATACTCATATCTATTTGATCAAGCGCCCAGATAAGCTTAGCCCAGTCTTTCAGTGGTTGAAAACTGCTCACAGGTTTTAGATCTGGGCAGAGAGAGGTGGTTCCATTTCTGCTGATACTGTCAATAGGTCAATTCTGTCGAGTTTTCTCTCTGGAGTGAAAATCAAAGTGCTGAAATTCTCCATGAAAATGCAGCCTCTGATGTGGTCACCTCCCCAGGACAAGCAGACTTTGAAATAGGATCCAAGGGTGATGGACTTGCTTGGCTTGCCTTTATTGGATGCCCAGGTCTCCAGCAGCTCAGAAGCTGGACTGCCAAAACCTGGGAGAAGGCACTAACAACATTTCCTGGAAGCTTTACTAGGTTTGCCACAGCTTTAGGTCCCTCCTGAAACAGGGATTTGTGACACATGGGATAACTTGGCCTCTGGACCTTCCTCTCTCTCTCAAAGACTAACTCAAAGCAGACAGCCAGAGTTAGGCAAGACAAATCTCACTTTGATTTCTCCTTTGGTCTTCTTTACCTCTTCCCTTAATTTTATGGGTGTCCTGTAGCCAGGTCCTAGAAGTTCTGATATTGGTTGTTCTTTTTAAATAATTGAAATTTGAAATAATTTTATTTATGATTGAACTATTACTGTTGGGATCCCGTCTGGAGAAACAATGTTCAAAGCATCAAGGAGATCATCGCGTGATCTTCTGTGGCATACAAGGGTTGTTTTTTTTTTCTAACACCCCTCTCAGTTTATGACTCCCTTCATTTTACCTTCAGAAGCCATGGGGACCCTGGGGGGACATCAGAAACCCTCCAGAGAAGTTTTAGCCCACCTGAAGTTTCTCCGTATTGCTCACCCTGCAATAGTTGAGACCGTGCTGTTTTAAAATTTATAGTGTAATTGATTTCTTTATAAATCATTCAGCTCTTATTATTTATTAATTCTTCTGTCAAGGTTAATTTGAAATACTTCTAAATAAGGCTTCCTGACAACACCTTTGTTTATGAGATTGACAGCATGCCAGTGCACGCTTCTTCATCACTTGCAAAGGCAATCTGCACAGACTCACGTCCCAAGAAAGGCGATCCCGTTTCATTCCAGAAACACGATGCAATGCAAATCACCCATGGGTCCAGCAGTTGTTTGATATTAATATTGCAGAATCAGACTTCTGTTGTGTGGACAGGATTCAAATTCAAATGTCATGTGTGAGGAGCATTGTGGTGGACTACTTGCTGCCATAACTTTGCAGGAAGTCAGCCAAACAACGCACCAGGCATGAATTCAGCTCGTGTGTGTCTGAAACTGAAACAGTGAATCAGGATTTCTCAGATCGTCTGAAGTGCAGCAATTATACTTTATTCTGTTGGATTTGAATATAGACAGAGAAACAAATATTTAGTCAGCCGCTTGCTCATTAAGAGGAATCACCAAGAAACATTATAATGAGAAACAACAGAGATTAAGGAAAAAACTGCAGGTGAGAACCATGATGAATAAAAAGAGCATGAATATTCATGGTGTCTTCTGCAGATCTGGGTGATTAGTTGGGAATATGTCTTACTACCTGCCTTTAGTGTTGCCTTCTTCCTTTGTTTTAGCCTTTGAGCTCCAGATAGCAAAGCGCAGATGTCTTTTGATATCTGGGAAGCACGTGATGGTACCATGAGAGCAGTCATAACCGCAGCCATTTTGCACCGCTCCATGTGGTTCAGCACGCTCATAAACTGCTGACTCTGACGGCTGCTGTCTGCTGTATGAATAGAGAGTCTTGGCTGTGTGATTACATTTAAATGACATCCGCCGCCTGTGTTTTCTTTTGAACTGGGAATATTTCAGATTTCTCTTCCATGACAACAGTTCTGCAGCTGAGGACGGCAGCGCGGGTCCCTGCATCTGCGCTTCCCGTGCCGAGGATTCAGCAAATGCTGCCGGAGCGTTGCAGGCTGAGACTTGTCTCTCCTCTTCCCAGATCTCACAGGAGAGGCCCATTTGTCTGCCACCTTCGCCTGGGCAGCTTGGATGCTCCTTTTAATGTGGTTTTTGTTTGTTTTTTTCCTTACTGTAAGGTGAATTAGTACAAATCTTTCTTGGAGTTTTGACTCAGTTTGATGAACAATTAATGAACACGTGGAAAACTAGCACACACCAGACCATATCAGTCATAGGTGAGAAAGGGAGGGGTTGCTGGATATCCTGGTATGCCCAGGCTGTGGTTACCAATTTCTTCACTGTGCACCAAAAGTGCCCAGAGAAGTAATTATTTTGACTTCTAATTAAACCCTCCTCTATTTAAATTCTCTTCATTAGAATGGGATTGTGTGAAAGGTACCACAGCGCTAGCTGGCATTAGCTGTTGAGATGGATTCAAAGGTGACATAAATGCAGGATTATGCCACATAGCTGTAAATTTAAATAATTTAACATGAGCCCAGGTGGATCAGAGTGAGCCAGCACGCCGTGCTGCCAAGGGTGGGGAATGAGGGGAGGACAGCCAAGGAAAAGGGGCAGCAGCAGAAAATAACGTGAGAGACTTGAGGGGAGCAAAGTGGTGGTCACAGACTCAAATCAGGAACCAAAGTGACCTGGTAGGAAAGAGATTCTCATTCAAAGCATTACTCCCCAAGACGCTGTGATATCTAGAGGGTTTATCCTGACCCAAAACAAGTCCATTCCCTTCTCAATGTTTTTCTTTTGCCTCCCCTATTTAGTCTTTTCTGTTTGGGGTTTTCAAAGCATGCCAAGGAGGTTAGGAACTGCATTCTGTGGGGTGTGGATGTCTGGTCCTTTGAAATGTTAAGTCTAAAACTTCAAGGTTTTCAAAGCAGGAAAAATATCTCACTTTATGTTTAAGAGCACTAGGCATCACCAGACCCTTGTATCAGGGGTTGCTGGGCATTGGATAGCACAAATAATAATAATTAAAAAAAAAAAAAGGCAGAAAATATAGCACAGTGCTTTAGAGGTTTGGGCTTTTTTACCTAAATTTTTACTAATGCCTAAAATTGCATCCTTTTTCCACAAATGTTTTATTTAGAAAATTTCACAAAACATGAAACTGGACAGTCACACAAAGTGTTTGGAAGTTATTCATCTGGTACAAATAGGGGCATCCAATGAATAAACTATTTGATGAGCATTATCCTGCTAACTCCATGCCCATCTCTACAGAAAAGGAGCTCTGATAACCTTGTGTTTTCTACACTGCTGTCCCTCACTGCCCCCCATTCTTCTCATATAAAACCCTCTTAGATAAGAAGAAGAGATGATTATTAAGATGGGAGCAGAAGAGCATCCACCAAAGGAATATCAATGAAGCAGTACCTTGGTGCATACAAAAACCCAGGCCTTTTCCAATAAACCATCAGATATAGGCAAAAGAGTGACAAATCGTAAGTGATTCCTGTCATCAGCAGAATTCACGTGGGAACCTCTGGTAATTGGCATTTTCTCTCTGCAAAAGAAAAGAGATTTAAAGATTTGGTGAATGCTGAACAGTGCATTACAGCCAGCCAACATCAGTCAGCCGTGACCTGGACTGGCAGCAGCACAGGGATGGAGGAGAGCAGAAATGTCTCTGTAGAGAGTGGAGAGCTTGCCCAGAGAGCATGTGATGAGCTCAGGCGGGAATTTATGGTGGATAAAGAGCCATTATTGAGGGACAGCTTTGTAGACTGGGGCCCTGGACCAAATCCAAAGCCACGGGTAAGTGACTGCAATGCTGCTAACATCAGTTGTGTTTCACACCAGCTCTGAATTGAGCTACTTTTCTCCACACACTGGAAGGGTATATGGCTTGTGTTAGGGGAGCTACAGTATCATCTGGAGTCAGTTTTAATAAAGTCCTACTGACAAACACCCATAAAGTCCATCTTACTTATCACACACAGAGTAGTCCAGAAGCCTAAGGAGACAATCTGAAGCATCCCTTCTCCCACAGTTACCTTGATAGCTCCCAGTTTTTATTTAGGCAGTATATGTACATCTTCTCCGTGGGAAGGGGAGAGGAGCAGAGGCATCAAGAGAGCCTTGAATCTGGCTGTGATCCCTCCAGCCCCACACTGAGCTCAGCTGCTTTCTGGACACGGCTCTAAAGTCAATAGTAAGGGAAGGGCAAGCAAAACAGAGGGTACAATAAGTCAGTAAAATCACTTTACGGTACCACATTTCCAAGGTAACATTGTAGTTTAGCAGTATTCTTTAGAATTCTTATTTTGCTCGTTTTCATTAACTGTTATTTCCAGTGGCTTCATTTCATAACAGTTATCTCCACTGGCATCAGCAGTCCCTGCATCCTCTGTTTGTTCTGTCTCTCTGTTTATTTCGCTAATCGTACTTTTCCCTTCTTCCCCATTACTTTCTTCTGAAGTAATATTACAGTGAGCTAGTGAAGAGCTGGCTATCTGAAAACTGACCTCTCTCAACCCAATTCTCTTTCTTCATTTTAAAATTAAAACAGAAAACTGAGAAATAAGATGACTGGATTTATTTCTCTGTCTTGCCGCTGGCTGGCTGTCTTAGCCTGGTCAAAACTCTGTATCCAGCTCCAGTGAATTTGTGACTCTAAATAACCTACTGTTTCAATACCACTGTAACAGGAAAATATTCAATAAACCAGACCTAATTGTTTGCATGTTCTCACTCAGCTTGGGGTCAGTCTTTACACGCTCAGTAAGGAAGCTCATGTACATACTTTGGTTTAACCTTGAACCTTGGTCATTTCTGTTCCTTCCCAAGCATGCCCACTTTGCAGTTCTCTGTATTCTTGAAATGACTTTAAATCACACATCGTAAGGTGAAAAAGAAAGATCATAAAGGAACAACAAAGGATCAGCAAACATAAAATAGAAGAATGGCAGCATCCCCACCTTACACTGCAAAAATCAAAGGGAGTTTTCAAACAACCCCATTTCCAGTCAGCTGGAGATTTAATTCATACAGTAATTTACTGTGTCTGCACTTTTTCTACCCCCCCCTCTTCCTCCTTCTCTTCTTTTTCTCAATAGTTACTTTTTTTCTTGGCCTATAATATGAGGAACCTAATGACTGAGCCTTACATGCAAATAAGCTTTTCCCTCCAATGTGTGCTGGGCAGAGGGGAATGATAGGGGAGATTCATGGGGAAAAAGAAAAAAGCCATTTATTGCAAAGAGCTTTTGTGTTGCAAAGTAATTCTAGTATTTCAAGAAAAGGGGACAAGTTCACATAGAAAATTATGCCAGCTGAGACTGTTTGAGTCTGCAATTTTCTTTGCATGCTGTTGGGGCCAGTGATCACTCTGAATTTGTGGGTGTCCATATCCAGCCCAGCACTTCTCTTTCCCATGTGGTCCAGTAGCAGCTCTTGTTTGTTAACTGTTTCCTCCTCTGGTGAGTGAGGTGTTTTCCTGGTGATTCTTATTAGATAACGGCTCAATGGGAAACTGAGCAGAAGAAACGTTTTCATAATTGATGGCTCAATTTCAGTCCTGAAAACACTCAATGGCTTTTTCAGCCTCACTAACACTGGAAATTATTAGAAATTATAAACTGAGATGTGGTTGGAGCATATCAAAATGGACAAGTACCAAAAGCCACAGACTTGATGGGTTTCCACTCGGTGGGGAGGGGGAGATGTGTGCAGTTTCTTGCAGAATTTCCTAAAATTAAGCACAAGAATAATTATTTTCTTGAAAAAAAAGGGGGGGGGTATCATTGCCAAGCTGCAGGGCTGCATCAGGAGCCATTATGAAGTTTGATATGTAAGGAAAAATGAAGCTCAGTATGAGGGTTATCAGCAGAATTTTCAGGAGATATTTTCCAAAGGACCTGGTTACCCTGAGACAGATGAGGACTGACTTCTTCTCTCCCCTCACTGTGAGAGCTACTGGATTTTGGTCTCAGCTCCCAGAAGAAGACCTGCTATGTTCTGTAGCTGTTCACAAGCACAGAGAAGGAGGATCAGAGAGGGAACTTGTAATTTTGCATGTGCACCTTCCCATTTTATCATTACTAGAGTCAGCAAGAGCACAGCTTGGTGGAGGTCCAAGGGATGTTTGTGAGAACATCAAGGCTACTGTACTGTGAGGAGAAACTCCATCCTGGAAATGGCTTCATAGTGGGAATCACATAAATTTCTGATTTCACTTTGATCTGATAGCACCTAACACCTTGGACACACCTATCACTGCATTACTGAAGGAATACAGAGATTAAGCACTAGAAAGTATTAAGGTGTGTCTTAGTCATGTTGCAGATGAAGGGAAAATACGGTTATAGGTTAGATCCCTGGAAAAAGCTGTCTCCTTTTCTGCTTTCCAGGAACATGCTCTGCTGCATCCTGCTCACTGGAGATAGAGACAGCCTCTCCAGAGAACGTGTCATGCTGGATGCCACTGATTAGATCCTCCAGCATCATGGAGCTAATGTAACGGGTCATAGAAAGACCTGTATTAAACTCTGATATAGCCAACCCATAGTTAATTCAGAGTTTTTATGATTAGAAGTAGAATCTTTTAGTACAGTCTTTCTATGGAGGCATCAATCTGAGGGGTCATTGATTACTTTAAAAGCTACAGGGTTTTTTCTTTTCCCTTTTTTTTTTTTTAATGGATTGCTGGAAGCTTTGCTTTCTTTTAATGCAAATGAACTTATTTGGACCTGCTGACATTAGAAACCATTGCATGCATTCCAAATCTAGCATGAAGACAGAGAAAATAGAATATTGCATCAGCTCATTTTATGAGAGCTCTTTAAACTGGAGAAGAAAAGAAAAAAATAGAAAGAAAGGAAAACAACCACAACCACAAGAGAGGATTTGCTGGTCCTCTGTCCCCTGGCATTCCTCCCCTCCTCCCTTCTCCCTCCTTCCATTTCCATCACTTCAGGGTCTTACTGCAGCGATGGGATTAATGGACACCTAATGCCATCTCTGCTTTACAGCCTGGAAAGCCTCTTGTCTAGTTTACATTGATTTTTCTTTTCTGATGCATTTGCAGAATCTGAGATACCGATGGCGGGAAACATAGATAAAGAGGGAAGACGTGAGAAAGAGATACATCCTCTGCCTCGTACTCCCAGTACTGAAAATGCTTCTAGACTTTGAAGCCTGCAGATACTTCCAGTAGAAAATACCCACTTACTCTTACCTGCCATCATAGAGGACATAGGAAGGGCAGCAGTGATAATTGGTCTCCCTGGTGGGCTGGTGTTATCCTTCACTCGGGAACAGATAGGGAATGCATTGCCTTACAACAATTCCCAGTGCAGTGAGGTCTCTCTTGTGTGATTTGGCACTACGCTCCTTTTTAACATACTTCTATTTTTATTATAATTGCTATTAACAAACTAAGGTAATTTCCCAAAGTCTTCCTCATCAGTGAATGGACACAATGGTCATACTCATGAGGAAGCTAATACCTACCTTCCCAGCTGTGCAGAAAACATGGTGTTAAATGCAGAAGAGTGATGGGCAAATCTCTCAAGTCTGAATGATATTAGAAATACCTGGGGAGGGCTAGGACTAGGGTTTTTGTGAGACTAGGCTTTTGCTAGGTCATCAACCTCCTTGTGCACTACTTGGCATCACATCATCCCTGGTGATTCTACTTCAATCGGGGAAGGGTGCTGCTCTCTACCAAGCCTTACCTCTCTATAAAGGGAAGAGACAGGAGGTGAGACCACAGCCTATTTCTCCTTCTAGTAGTACCACTCTTTCTCCTAAGCAAGTACTGAACAGTTTGAACTCCCTGTTAGGCACCAGTTTATGTGTACAGCAGAGATAGAAAGGGAAGAAGACTGATGCCACTCCACGTCATTCACTCTTTGCCATGCCACTCTGTGCGAGTGAGTGACAAGTCGTATTTCAGGAGCGGCAGGAGCCATTCGGCTTTGAGTGATGGTGCTGCTCAAGTGGTTATGAAGGGATCTCATTTCCCTTCAACTACCCCATAACATGGTTTCATTACCAAGATACCCTACATCGTATCATGCCAGTATCTCAAGGCAAGTGGGTCACGAGCTCCCGGTTCCAAGCAGTTCTTCTCACCCTGCCATGAAGGGAGTAAATTGTTGTTCAAACAAGTGTGACCCTGTGCTTTCCTGTCATCAGGACAGCTTTTTAGAAGACATTTAATGCTTAATATGGAACTATTGACAGAAATGAGCTATTCCTTGCTGGGCTCCTGACAGACTGCTGGAGAGTCTCAGGAGGAACAAGAGATTTATCAGAAAGAAGATTTTTTACTATAAGCAAGGAAAAAAATAGGGAAGTGGTTGCTGAAAGAGCAAAAAGCAGGAAAATGAAAGGAATCCTGGTGATAGGTCCTGCTTTCCATCTAGATGAAGAAAGAGACTTGCAAACATTCAGATTAATCTTGGGAAATAACTAGTATCTCAAGTTTTCATTGCAAGAAATTACATGTTGTCATCAAGATTATTTATTTATTTTTACTCCAGTTAATAACTACATTCAGGAAGTTAAAAGGAAAAATAACATGCAGTTCTGTCAGGAAGACTGTAAGGAAACAGATCAGCAATCAAGGAGAAATAATAAACATATCTCAACAGCATTGTTACTTTTCCCATGCATATTTTCACATTTAAGGGAACCTGGGTTTGTTTTCTGTGTTTTGCAAGTCTGGGTTTCATCCTTTTTTTTTTTTAAATCCCTGTACAAACATCAGTTGTTTGAGCTGGATCCTACAAACCTCCAGAGTTTCTTTCCTTCTGCTTTTGAAATTCTGAAAATTCATATTTTTATTCATTATTCACCTCTCCCATTGTTTCACTGTGAGCAAGAAGAATTAGGTAGTGCCTTGGATGACTGACTGCATGGTATGAACAGTGAAGAGACAGTTTTCTAACAGTCTAAAATCTTTATCATCCTGTGGAGTGAATTCTGAAGGATAAACCAGTGGGAAGAAATCTTTTAAAGGACTTGGTTGCTTTATTACTATTCACTTCAGTGGAAGTTTAACCTCTAAAATTTTCAGGTATACTTTGACAATTGCACCCTACGTCCACGCATTACAGGGTTCAGAAATAATAAAAGAAAGGAATTAAATTTCTGATGAACATTATTTACTACAATGTGTTCAGCAGCTGACTTGCAAAAACTGTGAGGTGATCCAAACTCTCTACACCTTGGGACATGGCCACAAGAAAGGCTGGATGCCATATAGATTCTGAGATGGATGGGACAATAAATATGGTGCCAAGTGTTATCCCTTCCCTAAGGTCAGGAGAACGATGCTGAATTTCATCTCTTAAGAATTTTTCCCTAATTCATCAAAACTTTCTGGAAAACTCCTAAAAAACCCCCAGACTTTCTCCACAGCAGAGTAGAGCTGTTCAGAGATTAAAATGTTTGACAAGGTTCAGATGTTCACAGTCCCATGCAGGGAGTGAAGATGAGTCTCAGAAGTCTCCACAGAGCTGGACTTAATTTAGGGAGGCTGGGACCATCCACAGAAAGTAGAGGGAGGAAAGAGAGAGTAAAAGAATCTCTTTCTGACAATAATTGATCACACACAGTGTTAACCTTCTGCTCTGAACTGCCTGGTGCAGATCCAGAGCAGAGGGATAGACCTCAAGGTTGCTCCCCCAAAAAAGTTCAATGAAGACCACAAAAGCCACCAACCTAAGCAATGAATGCTTTTCCTGAGGACCAGAGGTTTGTCCTTTCACTGCGCGAGCCCTCCATTTCAGCTCATGCTGTACCACTCCTCAGACTAGCTGAGTCCAGATATAATGCTCTCTTTATTGTTTTATTCTTATCACAACATTATTACCCTCAGAGAAATAACCAAGGATCAACACCCTGTCATATTAAACATCTTAAGGAAAGAGAATAGAAAGTCTAGACTGTCCTCCAGAGATCTTACAATTTAATTGAAATTCCAGGAACACACCCAGATTTGAGGAAGGGTTCAGTTTATTGTATTATTTCACAAACCAGTTTTCTCATATTCATCAAGAGAGAAAGTTTCCTTCTTCACCTCACTGTTCTAAGTGAAATCCTGCTTTCTTCCTTCCTTTTTTCCCCCCTCCAAACACAAGAGGAAAAGAGAATGAAAAGTGAGAGCTGATTGAGTGAGCAACAGCAGGGGTAAGAAATGAGTATTTATCAGTGTTCCTCTCCTTTTCAAGCACATCAATTCTGAAGCTGCTGACAGAGGTCTTGCTGTAACTGCTGGAAGAACCTCCAGGAGCTAATAATTTTATGTTCAGGCTTATGTAAAACCAGTTTTGATTAATTATTGATGCAAAGTTAAGAAAATGAACATTCGCTCTGCCCTGGCAGAGCCCTATCAAATAAATGAAGCTGCAGCTGCTGTTCGACCCCCAGTCCTGTCTCGTGGCTCTTCGTTAGCGAGGGCAGCCCGGGTTCCTCGTGAGGGACAGTGTGTCCCCTCCCATTGCAACCTCCTCTGGAGAGCTTGTTTCCAGGCTCCTGAAATCTAGGAGAAACCATGCCAGGCAATACCAGCTTTCCTTATCCACCTCAGGCAGAAGTGGACCATATTCCCTTTTGTGTGATCACTGAACTGGGCAAATATGCCTCTTTTCTTTAACTTTTAACTTCAGATTAGTGCCTGCAATCTCTGTCTTATTTTGCCATTGCTTTGTGGAGCTGGCTGGGGTTCAACTGAAGGCACAATGTTCCCATGTCCAGCATAACACTCCTGTGGGTTCCTGAACAATGGATCCGTGCACAGAAAGCAGTCTTGACAATAACTGCTTAGCAGATTCAATTCAATTCCATCTAATTAAATAGGTTCAGCACCACAAAGACTGCAGAAATGGCTGCAATCTCATGCTAGACACGCAGCTGCAGAGCTGCAACATGCACTTGTAAAAGGTGCAAAATGTACATTTAACCTCCTGTTAGTGGAAGTTGCCCCTTGCAGTGTAAAATTCTCTACAGTGCACATGTATCAAAGGGCTGCACTTAAACCTCTTGATGCCAACAGTAAGAGTCAGACCCAGAGATAGATACACAGCTCTGGTCTGCACACATCTGTCTTGCCATCCCATGTTAGACACACACAAACCTCCTTTTCCATTCTGCAATACCATTTTTTGCCTCGATCTATCTCTACTGGTTTGTGTGGCGCTGTACTGGTCACCAAGGGACCTAGAGGGGATGGAGAGGGGAGTTTTATCAACTGCTTCTAGGTAACCAAACAGCCTAAGTCATCTTGCCCATTAATGAGCATGTCATATAGCCCTGCTCTTCACTTCATCACTTTCGTGTCCTTTCCAGAGTGATGCCATTTTACATCCCGCAGCCTTTTATAAGCTCCTGATGTCCAATACAGATAGTCTCTTCTTATCATCTTTCTCTTTTTCTTTTTAGCACTCCTGGCTTCCCAGAACCATTTTCTAGGGACGGCTTTTTTACAATGGTTTCAATTCTTAGCTCTTCACTCTTCCAATTGTGCTTTACAGATATGGAGGGTGGGTGACTTAAAAGCGCCCCGGCTTAATTCAGCTCCCCTTGAACTCACTAGTAGAGAAAAACTGAACTGCACATTTCCATTGATTTCAACAGGAGAAGAGTAAGGCAAGTGCATTGGGCTTTAGAAATTCCCCCCCTTGATGTTTTCCCATCACCTTGTTCCCTGTCATTAGCACGCTTTGTACCAGTGCTCCCAGTTCTACTATAAAGTGTGCTCCTATTTTCATTCTCTTTCCCACCTGTCCATCTCCACGCTTTAACGTGTTTGAATTTCTTTCTATGAATTTTGTAGGACTGTAGCCCTGTCTTGTGGAACAATTACCGCTGCTTTGTAATGGAGTTTACACTGAGTTATTCTCAACCAGAGCTTCATTTGCCTAGGAATATATCATACAGTCATACTATGGAGATATCACCTGCAACCTTGCAGCTAAGTAACAAGGTTTCTTCTCTTGGACAGTCAACATTATTACCCTCAGAAACAGAAGCAAATTTTAAATGAGAAATTTTCAAATAAAAGTTTGCTAGATGTTATAATTAACATGAAATTTATGTATGCACTATTCTGTTAGAGGAAACTAAATTGAGGCAGGTTATAACTGAACTTGTTGCTTCTCTTTCTATTTCCTAATGTCCAATTTTGTAGTGAAGTAGTGTGTCTTTAACTGTCTTTAACTGTGGATGGTACCAGAAACTTTGTACTGTACCCTAAGAGCAGTGATAACCAGTTCAACCTCATCTCTACAGAGTTAGATCTGCACTCCCAAAGGCCACCCTGAAGATCATCCTGTACATGTTCCCTGTGAGATTTATCCCTAGGTACGTGATTTTCAAGCCAAATGGAAAAGAGTCCAAAGACCTGAAGCCAAACCCTTAGTGCAGTCCCATCACTTAGGTGTTTTATTCACCTTCAATATACTCCCACGCAGCGAAACAATATCTGATGTCTAGCTGAACCTCAGGTAGAAACTTTAATGGGTGTAGAGGCCTGAAGCCACACCAAGGCAAAAGCCACCACCAGTGCTTTTCTCACTTGGTATTCACATGGGATGTAACCCAGACAGCAGATCCCTTGTCTGAATTCAGGTGCAAACTTATAAAAATGGCTTGTGAGGTCTTATTGATCACCCCTTTCAAGGCAGTTGTACAAGACTTTCTTCCCAATGCCCAAAATTATGTCTGATATCAGTTTAGGGAATGAGCAAGTCTTTTAATTAAAAGAGTCTGTTATGATGAATCTGTTATTACAAAGTCTTACCTATGTAAAACATTAATAATACAAATTTCATTTGTTTATGTCAGCACCAGGCATTAATTTTTAATGGTGAAACGTATGAGTTATGAAAGGCATTAATGCAAAACAAATCACCAACTGAGAAGGGAAAGGAAATCCATTTTTTAGGGTAAGCAGTGGGAATGAAATATTATTGTGGTTCTAACCGGGGAAAAATTATTTCTTAGGGCTCCAAGAACAATTAAAAAAACCCAGTGAAGCCTTGAGTTTTATCATCATGCTTAATATTAGTTCTATATCCAGCAAAGTTTGTGTCCATTTCATCCAGCCCGTGCCTTGATGCCATCTCTGAGGAAGCCTTTTACACAAAATTACTCTAATTGCCATGCAACTGCCATGAAAACAGATCGGATACATACTGCATAATAAACATCTCGCTGCTGTGAATGAAGGAGATCACAGAGAGCCCAGAAGTTACTCACGCTGTCTTGGTGGGCCAAATTCATCACAGATGTAAATGGGAGACACTCTGTGTGATTTAGGAGTCAATCCTGTTTACACCAGCTATAAATGAACTCCAGGCATTAATTACCAACATATTCTTACAGTTTATAATTATAATTCTGCAGGATAAGTCAATACCAGGTCGTTTTCAAAACAGACTGTAAGGGTTGTGGTGGGCTTATCCTGGATCTGAGGCTCGATCTGAGGTAGGGCTACTGAGAAACTGTGACTGTTGATAGGACTTTTGATTTTGCAGTACCTGGCATCCTCACATTTAACTATTACTCTTGCAACAGTTTCACAGCAGGGAAATGCTATTAAGCCCTGGGCAGAGAGAAAATGGAAAATCCTCAAGTGCTTAGGGACCAAGTCTCACTGGTACTGGGCCAGGTCTTTAGCAGGGTTTAGGGTGGTGGGTTAAAAGGGGTTGTGAGCAATGCAACCTCTGATGCTTCTGTCCACAGCAGTCAAGTTCATCCTTTACTGCATGAGTAATCTCCCTGATTTTCAGTGGAACTGTACCAGATGTGTCGAGTGAGGCCGTATCTCCTTTTCTTACCAGCATGCTGTGGGAACCCTGGCTGTAAGGAGTTTGCAGAATCCCCATGAAGCCTAGGAATAGCATCTGTGCATAGCACAGACACATCGGGACCCAAAATATTGTGATAACAACAGTCAGTGGGCTGGATCTTGTGCTCTGCAGCAACGAAGGACCCAGAAAACAGATTTCAGTGGTAGGACAGTGTGAGAGTGGCAAAGTAGGACTTGGAAATTACTTGGCTCCTCCTCAAAGGGCCTTCGTGAGCCACACAAGGCACCATCCTAGCACAACATGATTAAAATTTGGTTTTGCTGCCAGTCTAGCTCTGGCTGTTAAAGGACGGCTACAGAGCTAAAGAATGGGGATGTCATCTGTTTTTAAGCTTTATGGAACTGAACTTTGCCTTTTTTCCCTAGTTAAGTCTTCAGCAATATATGCAATACATCTTGTAGCTTCTGTCTCTCTCCCACACTCTTCCTTTCTGTCTTTCTGTCTTTCTGTCTTTCTTGTCTCAGCCTAAAAAAGTTGCTGATATTAGCAATAAAGCAAGAATTTAATATCATCCTACAGGGTGCTACGACAAACTGCCCCTTGGTTCCATCGATTCAACAGGCCTGAAATATAGGAAGGCATCTAAGGGAGAAGAATACAAGATGAATTTTGCAGATATAAGTTCTGTAATATTGGATTTCTTCTAACACATTTCAGGGCTGTGTTGTGTTTCACCAGCATCTCTCCCTCTGATGCTACAGGATCTCTGTTAGCTAAGCAATAGGTTCTTGCTGGTGAAGCATTTAAAGCAGGCTGTGGTATTTCATCTCAACAATAGCTCTGATATTACAATGTGTGACACATCCATTGTTTCATGCCTCTGTTAGAGACACACCACCCAGCCTCAGGGTACCAGCAATTTGGCTGGAAGCAATTTAAGGTTGTTTTCTTCCTCCCAGCATAAATGTGAGAGGTGACATAAATACAGGCAAGGTTGTGGCTGTAGAGGAGAACTTGCTGTATCAGGTATCAAAGACTTGATAGGAGAATCAATTGCAAATATTTGGGACATATGATGCTGTGATCTGTTATTTCTTCTCCTACACACACATTTCCCTTCCGATCTATAAGTATCCATTTGGCAAGGTTATAAAATTATCAGTTCTTAGTCTTTTTCTCCTTTTGGATACTTAGCAAGTTCATTTTCAAAATTCATGACTTGAGAAATGAGATTGGGTTTACCACACAGCGTTCAAAAAACTATCAACTTGCCTTTCCCTTCTTCTTGAGGGGAAGAGTCCAGATCATTCTGAAATGCTTTCCTATAAGTTTTCAGTCTGGCACTTTTCATGATGCTGCATTCATATTACAAATGAAGTAGGTAATTGCCTCCATAGCATCCTCTTGCCCCTTGAAATTAAAGCCAGAGGAGCTCATTGCATTGTTCTATTACTTTAGGAGTTGGCTTTGACCTTCAACATCCTTTTATTTGAGATTCTGGCTAATTTAAAATTACACAAAAGAAGACAGGGATAGTGCCTGCATGTGGTGCAGAATACAGTAGGATATACAATAAATGTAATTTTGCATTCTCTTTAACAATGATTTGCACATAATCTGGTTATTAGCCATTTGTTCTGCAGGTGAAGTCTCATGGCCAGGTCCCTGAGCCAGGCACAAAGGTGATGGGCTCATGTTTGTGGCAGGAACAGCATTATAAAATGGTGTTCAACATGATGTCTCTCTTGTTAAAATTATATCAAAAGCCCAGTGGTCAACCAGCAAATTGAAAAGACAAAACCATGCATTTTTGGTGCCACTTTTCCAAGAAAGCTTTTTTTTTCTTTGAAGTAAGAGTATAGGGTGGGGGGAAATGAGCAGTTTCTGGCCTGGATTGCTCAAGCTACAGTCTTCCTTGAAAGGCAGCACAGAACTGGTCCATATGTGAAAAAGTTTGTGTATAATCAATAAAAAGAACTTGAGATCTACTTAAAAGAGGAAAGGGTCAATGCTGATAACCTTCACGATTCTTTTTATTTATTATTAATACCTGCTTGCTGGAACTCCAGCAACAAGAAATACAGAATACTACGCAAAACAGACTCCTCTCTCCACTTCCATCTTCCTTCTATCTACCCAGCTGGTTTATTTTTCCTCTAACTCCATCTCTTTCAGCCTATTGTTATTGAATCTTCTGGGACTGTGCCTAAGAAACAGCGAGTACCTTGGGGCAGCAAAACACAAGTTTCCAAAACAAGTTGTATTCAAGAATTTTTTCCAGAACAGCCGAGGGGAACAATTTTGGTAAGGGCTGACAGGTTTTTTACATTTTCTCATCTCCCAGTGTGTAGAATGTCTCCATTTGACTGTCTCAGGGCAAAGGACAGGATATGTCCCTCACCAGGGTGTCTAATGATAATATTTGTCCTAGTGCAGGGTGCTTGTGATGTAACAGGACCATGTTTTGAGAGGGAGAGAAGAGAAACAAATGTAGGACATATAAATGTCTGATGTGCATTTTTTAAGAAAAAGGGTTTAGCTTGTTGTAGGAGAAGGCTATCAACCCCACCGCCAGCCTACCTCCTACTTCTGAGCTCAGGTACCTAATGACACCTCTGCAGGTCTATCTATAATGAAAACCTTTCTTAAAGCTAAAATAGGCTTTCTGAGGTTCTTTATCAACCAGGAATGTCCCCAGGCACAAGATAACTAAATAAATACCTTCAAAAATTATATACTTCTCCAAATTCGGAAGACCAATCAGATTCAGGGTCTGTAAACACTGTAGGCTTTTGGTGGTTGGTTTCAGTGGAGGTAGGAAGAGAAATATTCTTGATTTGGGGGGAGTTTTTACCCTGCAAACTATGAGAAGCAGAAACCAGTCAAGAGTACTGACAGCTTTTGTGTAAAAATTCTCTATCAGCTTCACTGCTGGCACCAAGTAAACTGTTTCAAAATTTGCAGCAGTCTTACCAAATAGTCATGGGTGAGAATTTGAATAAGGCAAGTTTCCTCCTCTTTTATCCTGGATCAGTATTCCTCTGGTCATCCTCTTGCTGTGGCAGGGCAATTGTCTCCAGTCTTACGTCCTCTGCTTTCACTGGCATCAACTACCAGATCTATGTTTGCCTCCATCAGCTCTTTCATACACGGAAAATGCTCCCATGTAAGGTGTTTGCCAATAATAGTCTTCAGGTTTTCTTCATTCAGTTATAGTCCAGAATGATTTATTATAGTTATTCCAACTGTCCCTACCCTTTGGCTCTCAAATTATTCTCTTTACTGTTTACTATTATTATTTGTATTATTGTAACTTCTACTTGCAGAGCAGAACAAGAACGTGCTTTGCATTTTTCCCTGCCCAGATTCCTGCGTGGGTTGTCTCTTTGTTATTTCACTGAGGGACAATGTATGTATAAGCTGCAATTTTCCCATATAACACCGTTGTGGTTACCTGTGGAGATCTACTACTGAATTTACAGCTGTATTCAGTATTTATTCACATGGATGCTTTATAATATCAATATGAGATTAAAGTGTCTGATTTGGGGCATCCACATTCTGAACTGTGAGTGCTCAGATTTCTCCTACCCCCCTCTACAAGCCATTGCTTTCAACATTCCCCTCAGGATTTCTTCTATCTGATACACTTTCCTACATCATACTAAGGTGTCCTGAGTTGTTTCTTGTGAAGAAAGGAGGGCAGCTTGGCCAAGAGCCTGTTTGTAACCAAATCAGCTCCTTGGATTCATCTTCTCCTGAGACAGTGGTTGCTATAGACTTCATAGTCATCTATATGCACCACACTATATTTTGCTGTGCCTTGAAGTGAATTCATAGCCCTGTGAAAGCCAGGGGGAAGCTCAATTGCCTTCATTTGGCCATAGACCAGACCCTACCTGGCACTTAAAATTATCACCACACAGGTGAAAAGCTGTTTAGCCAGTGAGGAAGACACTGCTAGATCAGATGCCATTTGCCACTTGAAAACATAAAAAGCCCCCTTTGAAATGTGATCTGCCCATAATATGATTTCAACACTGATGTCTGTTATTTAGTACTTCCTTTTAACTTGAATTTTTACCAGCAATTTAAAAAAACTCTTCGGTTTTAATCTCGTAGAAAGTTTAAAGCAATTTTTTATTAGTGTGTAACTCTAAAATACCATTTTGGAATGAATTATCTCTCAAGCACTTACTAGATAGGCTGTACTTTACTGTTAGTTAATCCAACTGTGTTTTATTAATAATCAGCCCTTTTTGTATTGCTATTATGCATTTTGTTCTATTAACGCACTTTATATCTCTAGCATCACCATTATAAAAAAGACTGTGAAATATCTCTCTGATATGCTGTGTAGGAACAAAGTAGATAACTATTGCTAACAAATCACAGGCACTATTTTTTGTTGAATCTTTTTGCTGTTAATAAACAATGAAATATTTAATACTAATTTTAAGAAATATTTTTATAGGTGGAAATCAGATTACAGTATGGTTTACATCCATCAGAAGGGAAGAGGGAGGGAGTGGATACTCTTGTTTCATGGGTTTTGCATCCTTGCTTAAGATTCATTGTTCAAAACCAGCCTGCAGCTCACTGCCTGTGCTCACCTTCATGTGAGTACAATGTTGTAGCAAGAATAAAACAGGCAGATGCTTGAATCTGGTCTTCTTCCTCTATTTTAGATTATTTATCCCTAGATATAGTGCACTGTCTTCATTCTTCATTGATTTCAACCCAGTCCAGAAATTAATGATAAGTAACATCATGTTCATGTTGAATTAAATAGGTTTATGCAGGAAATCTCTGGTCAGCCTGTTAGTTTTACAGAGCACAATTCAATTCAATTCTCTAGTGATTCTCACTAGTGTAAGTGAAAGAAAAACAGGCAACAGAAACCCAGTCTGAACATAGGGGCTTTCAGCTTCTCATTAACCCATACTTCTGACCACTTCAGTACATTTGGGTTATTTCATTGCCTACAGTGTTTGCAATCACTCCCCTGGAGTATAATCTGCAACTGGAATTAACACTTTATTTATGTTTTTCTCCTAGTCATTAAGATTGATGTGGAGTAAAAATGGTGCTAATATTGATCTTTTTTGGCTTTCTGCCCAACAGTGTTTTCAGCCCTGCTTACCGTGCCACTGATTTCTTACCCTTCCTTTGTTGTCTGATGGGCAATTTTCCATCTCTATCAATACCCATCATGCTTTGGAGAATTACTTGCAAGGTGCATCTCATGTGCCTCGCAGAAACTTAAACTAATGCTGTCTCCTCCCATGTTCATTTTCAGAAGGATCTTACCCCTGACCTCACGCTGATTTGCACCCCCCTACTGAGTAATCAAGTGCTGCTTTGCACACCTAAATATCCAACAGGACATTATTTGCCTACAGTAATAGAAGAGGCCAAGGGGAGAGCTAAGGCTCAAGTAGTTTCTCTGCCCATCTGTAGGAACAGAAATTGGGCAGACTCAGAAGTCATTGCAGTCTCTCTCATTTCCTGTTTCAAGACCAATGCCACCGATGGAACCTAATTTTGGTCTCCCAATTTAAAATTGGAAGTGAAACAGTTACATACCATCCAGCCAAAAAAGTTTCCCAATTTCTCTGATAACATCCCAGTGATTTTTTCATTTTTTAAAAGTGTTAATAAACCATATCTCCTTTGAGGTGTTAGACTATTGTTCACCTAAATGCTCAGTTGTGCCCATAAAGGGTGAACTCTGTTATAAATATTTATTTTAAAAGCTGATTCTGCAGAGGCTAAACTACCTGCCATTATCTTCAGTGGAAGCCCTCAAATTGAGTTCAATGGGTGATAATTATTAAGACTGAGTTCTTACCACATGAGACCCATGAAACTATAAGCTTTCCAAATCAGGCATATGTGTAAAACCAGAATCTGCATCTTGAAGAATGAGGTAAGTTCTGCTGGGCATTTTAATGCCTAGATAGATAAGTGAATTTATAAATGGCTCAAGTTAACACTTCATTAAACTGGCACAGAGATTTATGGACCCTCAAGAGCACAAGGTTTTTTCCAACTTTGAAAACATCAAAGAAAATCAGAAGAAATCAGAACTTTTCAGTCTAATCCTCATGACCAAAATCCTTGCTGAGCAATCTAAGCAAGAAGCAAACATATCAACACAAATGGAAACTGGTTTCTGCAAGGAAGGTTTGATCCAATGAGCTGGAGGATCACTAGGAGGAATGATCAGTAAAAAGGAGTTCCACAGTATTCAATTTAAGTATCCATTTTATCTGTTTGTTATCAACAGCTCTATTGACAAGGTCTTCATTGCTTTCTAATTGTTTGTCCCAGTTTTTTGTGCTTTTCTGTGAAGGGCTAGTTTGAAAAGAGGAGTTCAGTAGCTGTCTGTGCTATTGTAACTCAGCCATCATTGATTTTATTCCTTTTCTAGTTTATTAAAGGGCCTGCTTTATCTGTGTTACAACTCCCTCCACACAGCCCGCAACATTTACTGCACTCTTAAAGCTCTTTCTTATTCAAAACTGTCATTAATTTGTTCCACATACTTTGATCTCCCTCATATCTTCCAACTCTTCACTTACTTCCAGCCTTCAGCAGCCTGAGAGTGCTGGTAAACAGCAGGGAAATGAACCTTTTTTCCTCGTGAAAGCACAGCTGCAAGGCTATGTCATGTCTGCTCAGCAGAAACTGGACCAAGATGTTCATCTGTCACTCAAAAGCCTTATGGGTGCTTCATGGTGTTTATCTGGTTTGTCTCACACAGGACCAGAACATCACTTCTTGAGTTTCAGTCTGCAAGGCACGAATGTCAAACTGCATCATTGCCTACAATCACACCGCTCATGAAAATTCATTCCATCAAGGGTTGGGCAGGAAAGCCCTCTCCTTTCTGTGCAAAGAGCAGAGAGGTTCTAGTACACAGCTATGGAACAGGGTCTGCAAGCTCTCAGGTAAGGACAGCCACAAAGGGACCAGAGATGAGGTCCCATGGCAACGGTAGAAGAAGAGCTGCCAGCATCCTGCCCACTGCTCTGGCTTTGCCTTGGTCAGCAGCCCTGCAAGCAATGATTCACCATTGGAAATGGCAGGAAAATGTGCCAGGGGAAGTTGAGGTTGGCCATGAGGAAAAGGTTTTCAGCCAGAGGGTGGGGGAGGACTGGAACAGGCTCCCCAGGGAGGTGCTCATGGCACCAAGCCTGACAAGATTCCAGAAGCATTTGGACATGACCCTCAGACACATGGTCTGAATGTTGGGATTGTCCTGTGCAAGGACAGGAGTTGGACTGGATGATCCTTGTGGGTCCCTTCCAACTCACAACATTCTATGATTCTATGATTCTAACATTCAATGCAAGATGTCAGTTCTTTATTCAAAGCCATTACAAACAATCATCCCAAGAAACAAAGCCCTGGAGCTGGATGCAGAAGAATTTCAGTAAACATTCATGTATAAACCCTTCTGCATCCATGAGTTGAACCAGTGTTGCAGCCTCTGGAGTACTGTGTGCAGGGCTGCTTAGCCCAGCTGAGAAAGGACATTGCAAACCTAGAGTTCATTAGAGGGATCCAAGGAAATTCCCACATGAAAACACTCAGTTCAGTAGAGGGACAAATGCAAAAAGAATATGGGAAAATTGTATGAAATGCCAAACAGGCTGGAGAGGGTGGGCTGGGAGCTCTACTGTCCTTGCCTCATGACAGGAGAACAAAGAGACAGTTGATGGGAAATTAAGAAGCAGCAAATTCAAAACTGATAAAAGGAACTATTCCTTCACAGTTTGTTTCACTGCCAGAGGAAACCTCAGAGAATAAGAATTTAACAAGATTGCCTGGGGACCGGCCACTTACTTGCATAAGCAGAACGCCCAGAATTAGAGCAGTTAATGCTACAAACCCTTGGAAGAGACTTCACACAATTCCCTCAGAAAACATTGCATATTAGAGAATAAGTGGGAGGGAGGGGGAGATGGATTATCATACATCTGTTTGTTGTGTGGGACTTGTATCTTCTTTAGAAGCATCTGGCATTAGCCATAGTCACAGGCTGATAGCCGTAGTCATAGGCTGATCCAGGCTGACAATTCTATTGTTGCCATTTGCTGGTGTCCCTTAGTTGTTTCTCTTCCCTCCTCCACCTGGTTAAAGCTGATTAAAAATGCTGAAATTAATTTCACACAACAATTCAAAACTGTTTTCATCCTGAAAGGTTAAAAATAGACTCACTTTTTCCTTTCTTTTATTTCTTTTTTTTTCCCCTCAGAAACTTATGGTGAAATACTTTAATGAAAACATTTACTGCAAACACAGGTGCTAGTAAACAAAATATGTCAGTATATATTTGGAGAATGTTTATAATTCAAGAGTTTGGGGAGAGACTGAATATTTTTAATAAAGCACTTGCTTTTAATGAAAAATACTCTTTTTTTTAATAAAAAGGTCAGCTTTGTTATCTTCTTTTAAAAGACTGAAAAATCTTAATCAACTCAAGTCCCAAAGATGACTTCAAATGGCCCTGAAAGGGATTAGCACAGCTGGGAAACAGCAGCAGGTCTCATCCCTGAGCAGACACCAAGAGGTGAGCGGGATTCGACAGACTGAAAGATTTATCACAGGTTGAGGAGTAGAGGAGAGAGGACGAAGCCAAGTCCAGCTCCTGCTGTCAGCAACATCAACAGAAAATCCTTTTTTGACACGGGCAGGAGCAGGACATGCTGGCGGGTCTCCCAGGGTCAGTCTCATCCCTTTCCCATCGCCCGCTGTGCAGGGACCGCAATGGGAGACAAAGCGCCAGCGTATTCTTGATTAAATTGATGAGATGGGGCTGCTGGCAGCAAATGCAGCTCTCTGAGTCCCCTGGCACTTTGAAATGAGCCGCTCCTCCCTCCATTCCTACCGAGCTCCAGAGAGAGAGGAGGAAGGAACAGGCATTAGCAGAGCCTCTAATTACGCGGGAATGAGGAGTTCGTCCCATGTGCACAGAGCAGGCTGGGGTAGGTGCTCAGCATCCTGGAACAAGCTGAGTTACTTAAGGTTTCCTCTGGTGTTACCTTTGTCCCTTTGTTACATGTTAATTGATCCTTTCTTTTTTCCCTTTTTGGCTGAAACATCTGTTTTTAATGCTTATAAATAATAAATCCATTTTTTCCTTGCTCACATGGGATGTAAAACCACACAGAAGGGGAAATGGGGAAGGGGGAGAGGGCCACATGCCTTGTTCCCAGAATTAGCATAATAACAGTGATTACAGCTCAGTGCAGCCCTGGGTGGCAGCAAGACTAACCCACCTTGGCTGAGCTTACCTAACCTAACCTAACCTAACCTAACCTAACCTAACCGCCTTTCACTACGAGCACCAGTGCCTCCAATATGTGTCGGTGGGCTCACAGGGGTGCTGAAAGTTGTCGTGTCCCTTGCTGTCAGTACAGCTGACAGATTTCTTAAGAAACAGCTAGTAGGAGCAGTGAGGATGTCTAACACCTTCCCTCTGCTTTAGAAAAATTGAATAAAATAAAATACTCATACGTAAAATTGGCCGTCAGCCTTATCTGACTTGCACACCTGACTGCATCTCAGCAAGACATTCTCCTGAGAGCCTAAACTCCTGAAACCCAAGCATCCAGTTGATCCAGTGTAGCCTGTATCTATCCTTCCCCAAAAAACAGCCTCTTGTGTGTCTGTACACATAGCCTGGGCTACCTCCTGGCTCTCTCCCATCTGCTCCCCTGTCTCACTGCCTGGAGTGGGCAAGTCTAGCCTCCAACAGGGCTTGGAGACCATAATTTCATCCCTGTGGGTCACTGACACATGTCATGAAGTGTTCAGGATGTACCACCTCCAGGAAAGCATCTCTGCCTCAAAGCTCAGGCTGCTATTTGCTCAACATTATATTTACTTAGAAAGGAAGAAGGGGTGCAGACACAGCTTTCTACGTCTTCGCACTCCTGCAGTGCTCATGTTTCTCCAAAGCACAAGTGCCCCCTCCTCTAGTCAAATTCTGCCCCTAGCAAAGTCTGGACAAGAGGTCTTACTTGAGATATGTACAAACAGGAGCAAATAGAGGAGCTTGGCTGAGATCTGCTTAGCAGCTGTGCAGGGGAAAAACTGGGAGGTGTGCTCACACTTCCATCTTCCATTTTGTTAGGTAAGGGGTGAAGATCTCGCTTGCTTTCAGAGGCATGTGGGTGCCTTCTTCCCCTGGATGCTCATGAAGAAATTTATTCTCCAGCTCCACACCAGCACAGCACTATGGCAGCTGCTGAAACCAGGAATTTTGCAGCAGCAGGGCTTTAATCCTTCCATAAAAGTGTTATTATTAATTTGTAATTAAAACCATCTCTGCGTTCTTTGACTTTACTGCTTTGCTTCACATTAAACAGCTCAGCATATCTAGCCACCACCATGAGCCAGCTGCATGACTTAAGGTCCCCATAAGATTTCCTGTGGCAATACATACTTTACCCTCTGTCAATAGAGCAAAATCCTTGTGACAGCAGCCGAGCAAGTTTATCTGTGACCAAGAACCACCCCTGGACTGATCTGGGGTCTGTTGTCAGCAGTGGGTCTGTTATTCCCACCTGTGTTCATTCAGATGGGCCACACTGTCAAGGTGTGAATCAACAGCCCTCCACCAGCCTCAGTCTGTGTGGGAAGGGAAAAATATAAAGGTAATACCATTAAAGAATACAAACCCACCTTCCAGAGCCACGTGCAAGTGAGCTGCCTGTTTTCAGCCTAATGCTTAAGGCTCAAAAGTCGCTTTCAACTAAATTTTCCCATTTCCAACAAAAAAAATAAAGTGTTACAACTACAAGCTGTTCCAGCAAAGCCTCCTCAATAGATAATCAGATTTACATAATTGGGTGCTGGTGGGACTCAATAAATCATAAATGTGGCAGTGTGTTTATTATAGCTCCACAGAATCACTGCTCTTCACAAATAGTTCCTGGTGCCCAAAATACCCCATGTGCAACTGAGGGGGAGACAGATAAATGGTTAGTTCATGGGGACAGGAGAAATACAGGCTGGGCTAATTGCCACTGAGGATTTATTGCATATCAAGAGCTGTGAGTTCAGTGGTTTGATAATGGGTTGAGGTTCCTTTAGCGTGATGGCAGGGTCAGATCTAGCCTAGGTGCTGCAGTTTAACTCACCTGGCAGCCAAACACCACACAGCTGCTCGCTCACTCTCCCACCCCACCCAGGGAATAGGGGAGAGAATTGGAGGGGCAAGGGTAAGGAGACTGGTAGTTTGAGATAAGAACAATTTAATAACCAAAATAAAATAAAATTTAAAATAATGATGACAATAATAATGATAATAATAATAATAGAATATACAAATGAGTAATGCACAGTGCAATTGCTCACCACTCACCAACCAGTGCCCATACTGTTCCCAGATAGTGATTCCAGAGGAGCAGAAATCCCAAAACTGAAACTGCAGTTCTGGAAGAGAGCAAGCATTCGAGTCAAGCCTCATTTATATACTGAACATGATGTTATAAGATATGGAATACCCCATTGGCATATTTAAATGCCAATTTGGGTCTGCTAATTTTAGTGCCCCCTCAGTTTCTTCTGCACCTGCAGACTAGCAAAACATGGGGAAGTTGGAAGATCCTTGATTTTCCAGCAACAACCAAAAACATCAGTATAGTATCAACATTCTTCTCATACTGAATCCAAAACACACACTCTTCTAACTACTGAGAGAAGAAAATTAGCTCTGCCCCAGCTGAAACCAGGACACTATGTCATTTATAAGGGAAGTTTCTAGGAGACAGCTATTTGTGGGTCAGCGTAAAATCAGTTGCATTTCTCATCGACATCAACAAACATTGTTTTGATACTTCTGTCTGATCACCTCCATGAAAAGCACAAATTCCAGAGAGGGAGAAAGAACTTCACTCCTACTCACAGGCAGTACTTCCACCTCTCAGGGGAATCTGCTCTGATGTTATGATGGAGGTATATGTCTGCAGGCAATATTGTATGGACTCCCCACCTTTTAGCAGCCCTAGGCTTACATGTACCTAAAATGAGCTGTGATCCAGATGTTTCTTCTACATATCTAGAAGCGAGGATAAATCCTTCTCCAGGATGGTAGGGCTTAATGTGGGAGAAAGACAGAGGCTGCCAATGTGTTGCTGGTGTCTGTGTATGGATAACACCACATGCCAGGGACAAGCAGTGAACAAAGGCGATTTGTGAGTTGGGAAATGGGATTGCCAAGAGAGATGGAACAGAAATGAGGTTTTAATCCTCCAGCCCAATCTTCCCTGGTACTGCCTGTCTGCAAGAGCAGGATTTTATCAGTGTTGTCCACAGGGAACTTTCCTGACCTTCAGTTTGCTGGAGCCTGGCAGAGCATTACATTTCTCTAAGATGTGCGAAGACAAGTTTTCAAAATACACAGATGCTCCTGTGAGCTGGCCACAGCACAGCACAGTCCACACCAGAACATGCTGTGTAGACTGAACTCCACAGAGGAAGACTGTGCACAACTTGCAGGTCCTGCAAATTCACAAGAACAGGTATATCAACATTTTCATTGCCACTGAGCTGACAAAGTCAAACACATTGGGACCTGTGTATTTTCCAAACTAGATGAAAACAACTTTCTCTATTTGTGTTTTTAGGGCTCGCCAGGTTAAAGAGGAAAAGAAAATTACATGTAAGACCCACAGCTATACTACACAGGAGACTGACCTGAGTGTTTGCTTGAAAATTTAGATTTCCTTGCATTGTACAGCCTCTTGCAAGTGTTTTCTATACCCGATTCCCCCACCAACGCACCCCCTCTGCCTGCTTGTCTGCCAGATAGACAATGCCAGCACTAGCATTTTCCCAGCTGCCAAAGCACGTTGGCCTGGGACTTCATTTCTCTGTATCACAAGCTACCAGCAGAAACCTTGTCATTGCAATTTTTCACATATTTTCTTCTGCTCTGTTTTTTTTATCTCTCTGAAATCTCAACTCCCCAGCTTGTGGCTGTAGGCTACTACCAGACTGGAACAAAACTTATTCTCAGTCCTAAATAAAATGAATAAGGCAAAAGAAAACAGTCACAACAAAGAAAAAGGTAATACTGGGAGTAATAAGCACCAGAGTTTCCGTCTGCACTGGGTCAGGAAGGTGAGAAGGGATGTTGGAGAGGATCACATAGCTGCTGTCTGTTCTGTGAGCAGTTCAACTGGTGGCTTTCTCTGATGAACTGCCAGGTGACAGGTCCACCAAATTGCTGTGTCCACGATATCTCTATCTCATATCATGGCAAATTTCACTTACAGAGGTTGTATCCCAGCTGCAGGCTTGAAATTAGGGGCCACCAAATCCACCGTGTATACAGATAGGGGAGGGTGAGCACTACAGGGTGTCTTGCAATGAATGACCCATGATGAGACATTCAAGAGATGTTCCTGGGGCACAGGGCTGTGTTTGACTAATACAAGGCACATTCTTCCACATGCTGTCTAACAAGCAGCAAAGCAGACTGAGGTAATCCTCCCATTTTCTCCTTTCTTTTCTTTCCTTCAAAGCTTTCCTCTATTTGTTTGTTTTTTCTTCCTTTTTTCCCCTCTCTCTCTCTCTCTTTTCAACATTTCTTAGCTGAAGAAATGAGGTTTGTTGTTTCACCGGCTGAGTAAACTTTGAGGGCTTTAAGAAAAATAAATAGTAAGTCTCACTCACCAGGTGGATTCTTCCCCACGTCTCAGCTCCAGTCACAACCCTAATTTAGAATCTGGAGCCGGTTAACGAGCACAGAGGAGACACAGGCTCAGTGCAGAGGATCTCTGTATAAGCACAAACACACACTTCCAGATGTTTCATCTTTTTAATAAAGATTAGAGCCATGTGAAAAGAAAGGCTTCAGGTTTGAAAATAACAAAGCAGCCCATGAGAAGGGTACTCAGAGCATTGTTGTTGGGTTTGTTTGTTTGTTTGCTTAATCCTGAAATATTATGCAGAATCCAGCCCTGGAAAATTTCTTATTTTCTTACACCAAAAGTGGTCTCCCAAGGATGGAGCAAAATCTGCGTATTAAATCAAATGCATTTCCCTACCCACACCCCCTCCCCACTCTAACCTCTCTCCACACACACAGACAACTGCTTTTCATAGCAAGGCTATAATTTAACAGCTAATGCCTTGCATGAGTACCACCCCTGCCCAAATTCTCCTGCTTTTCAGTTTCTATTCAAATTCAAAACCAGATTATTTTAGCTCTACAGCCCTGGAAAAAAAAAATGAAAAGACAATATTTGAAGAAGCTGCTAGTGCTTCTTTCCCCCTTTTCAGTTCACACCAAGGCAACATCAAGTGTAAGTCTATTCTTTCTGCCTCTGCAGATGCAGAGACAGTTGGGAAACAAATAAATACAATTCCAGAACTAGAACTTCCCATTTTAGACATCAGATGGGTTTTGATTCTCAGGTGAGCACCCAGAGATCTGACTGAAATTTTTAAAACCCTAAAACAATAGAAAAACCCACCCTCTGCATTTACACCAATACAACTGCTCCAGACCATGGCTTGGGACTTACCCAGTTTGACTGAGACACACCACAGCCCAATTAGTTGCTTGTAAGGCAATTAGTTGATAGGCAAGACAGGGCTATAATGCAGCAAGGTTCAGCCTTTATGCCTTTGTTGTGCACCTTCTCGTGAGTAGAGGAGAAGTCCTGGTCAGAAAATACAGCTTTAGACATAGCAAGCTTCTCTGCCCCTCTCAAAGCCAAATCAAGAACTTCCCAACCAGACTGAACAACTTATGCTTTCACTTTTTAACACTGAATTACATCAAGGTGGGGAGACCTTTTCATCATTTTTCCAACAATCTTTATGCTTTACACTGGGTGTGCCAAACCCATGCTGTGGGGGACAGCAGTGAAGATACAGTGAAGGGAATTAGGGGAGAAAAAAAAAAAGAAAAATAAATAAAAAAAAAAAAAAGAGCAGCATCATAATCAACACCAGGTGTAGGCCAATTAAACAGCCATTCCAGTGTGCTCACAGGAGGGCACTCACTCACAATTTACCCAAACAAATCCATGCTTAAAAATTCTCAGGAGTTTCACAGAAAAATAGAAAAATCACATTTCTCTTCAGGGCTCTTTAAAAAATATTTGAAAGCACTTTCTTCTGTACACACCAGCTTTGCACACCAGAAACAGCTCCCTGTCAGCCCAGCAGAACCGATCAGCCTGGATTAAAGTGCTGGCAGATGCTTTTTCCTTACAAAGAAGTAAAATTTTCCTTCTTCCCACAGCTCTCTTCGTTCAGCTGTCCCCTGTAATCCTCCTCTGACTTTCTTCAAGGGGGTGTTGGCTTTTGGCTCGTAATTTCAAAAGGCATTTTAGGGGCAGCTAGGTGTTCAAGTCTGATTTATTTATAGGATCCAGGCATCCAGCCTTCAGGCTCCTTTGAAGCCCTCCTAGGATCAGCAGTATATTTATTCCAAGCACAGTTTTCCTTTGCTGTCTTATTGTGTGATGTGTAAGAAGGTGCACGTCAAAGTAGACAGAGTTTTACAATGCCCTGTCAGGACCTATTGCCCCCTCTACCTCCATCCAGTCCAGAGCAGCTATCCATGTCTCAGTCCCTTTCACTGAGACAAGCACAGTAACCCCAACCACCCATGACTCTATTAATAGAGTCAATCTCCACCCACAGTAATGAGCACTCCACATCCTGCCAGAGTGACACTCACCCCGCCCCAACCTCACTTCCTCTTCAACATGCAAGTCAAGATGTGCCACCTGAGTGTGGCTCCCAGTTACAACCCTGTTTGAGCCCAAAATCCCTTTTCTTTGGCATGCTGGAGCTAATTAACTTGATTTGTTTGATGGAAACACAGGTTAAATCTTACGTTCACCCATGGTACTGTCCATTGTAGCAGTCACTAGTGTTAATACAAGATACTTCCAGTCCTCCAGTGTCTTCTCAGGATTGCCCATATTGATCCTCCATGGAGGGCTTTCCAGGAGACTTTCACAATCCACAGGATACATGGAATAGACCAGTAAACATGCAGCAAAGAATTTCACAGAGTTTTGTAAGCCTGTCTCCTCACCTTACTGCCAAACACAAGCCTCAGTGCTGCACGCGAAGGACGGCAGCACCAGCAGGAGCACAACCCACATGTCACTCTGTAGTGTAACCAAGCAATGGCAGGACAAAAAGAGCTATTTTAGGCTCACAAGACACCTCTGTGGGAGCCAGACATAGGGACAGGATTCCTCCATCCACGATCCTGTTTTTCAGTTGATAAAATCCTCCTGTGTGGTCTTCTGTCAACTCTAGTTGAACCCTCTTCCCCTTACACTTCCATAGCAATAAATCCTGTCATCTCGTGCTGACAATTGATTTTGCATCTGTAACTAACAGGCGTGTTGGGGAAAGGGTAAAGTGTCATCCTCTGGGCCTAGACGTGAATTTCAAGGCTGCCTTCAGCTATAAACAGTTATTGATTATTCACTTGGAAAGTCAAAGACAAAGAGGGATGATGCTAGCTATATAGACCTTGGCAGAATGCTGGCTACAGGTGCTGGATTGCCTTCATCATGCTAGGCTGATGGCATCTGAGTGCTGATCTTTGACCTTGACCTTATGATAACTGGAGAGGTCCTGGACCTCATCACAACAAAGCAGCAGCTTTGTGGGAGTGCAGTAGGAGATACACACAGTCACCCCCTCTTTGGATTCCTCCTGTTGTTTGTGGTCCTCAAGAAAATTACCAAAGACAATCATCAGGCTGTTGTACTGCTTAATGCTGGTCGTCATCTCTGTTTGAGGTTGTTGATTGTCATCAGAAAGGCTGCGGCTGCCTCTGCCACTTAACATTAGGATTTACCACATCAAATGTCATCATCTTTTTAGTTTTTATTTTCAAGGGATTTCAGCTCTAACTATATCATCTGGGGGAAAAAGAAAGTGTGTTTAGCATGAATGAAACTGCCTGGAAGCTCTCCTAAGGGTTTGAAATTTTAGAAACAATGTCAGACTAAAGAAGCAGCTGCCTGAGCAGCAGAACCAATGAAGCTGGGCAATTGAAGGATTTATGTCTCAGGACTCCATGCCCCTTTAAAATTTCTGATATCTAATAAGGGTTGAGCTAACACTGCAGCTTGGGGACATTATTAAGGCTCCTCTCCTCCATCCATCTGCCTGCTTTCATGAAATCCACAGGAATTTAAAATTTTTGAGAACTTGACCCATCTGCCAAGTTTGTTTGACATAAACCAAACAGGTTCAGAGATTGTTACGTGGGGTCTGATAGATGCTTGGACACTGTATCATATCCCAGACATCTCAATTCCCCAGGAAACTAAACTAAAACTCTTTGGTTTGGTCTCTACAACCTCCTATTGTGCCTGATCTTTTATAATAACATCCAGTGAGCGTGCTCTGCTCCTGCAAAATGCTAATACACTGGGTTTGTGCCAGGGCTGAATAGCTACCCATCCTGCAAGCCCCATTCCCTGTTAGCACCGTGCCCTGTTCAGGGAAAAATGATACTTGTACGGCCTGGGGAAGATGATCCTTACGAGCTGAATCTTCAAGGCATGCTCAGTAGGGCTGTCTCTGTCACTGGGGACAAGCAAGATGACAGATGTTATATGAAGCTGTGGCTGAAAGAGGAGAGAAGCAATATATATGTATATCTATCAAACAGCGAGGCTTGTGCAACTAATAATACCAGAGATTAGATCAGTTTTACTAATGCTTATTTCTGCCGTTTCCTCGGGGTTTTTATATTCCCTTTGGCTTAGAGTATGTAAATACACTGATTACCTGCTTCTTGATTCTCTTTCCAAACACCACCTTCGCATCGCTTTGGCTAGGGAAGGAAATAATTGATGGTGTAAAACCAGTTATATATCTTTTTATTATTATTTGATGGCAGCATTTCCATCATTGTTATGATTGATCAAGCCTTTAAATCCTGTTCAAAACCTACATCTTTTCTCAGTTCCTGCCACTGTCCATGTAAGTACTAGGAGTTCATATCCAGCATTTTTTTTTCTCCTTCTTCCTGCCTATTCCTTTGACAGGGGCTGTCAGAAGAGGTTTCCATCTGCTTTCCAGAGCTGAGTAACCAGTTCATTATAAAGTCAACATGACAGGTTGTGGAAAATGGAATGAACACCTTTCCATATCCACTGTATTTATGTAAAGAGAGATCAGTCTTCAGTGGGGCTGCTTATTTTTGCAGATGTCCCTGGGCTGGGAAAACAGCATGGACCAGAGACAGTAAAAGGATTTTTGTTGTGAGTGGTGTAGAAGATTGCAGCTCTGGGGGGAAAAAAGAAAGCCGGACATTAAAAAATAAAGTGCATGTTAGAAAAATCTGAACATATTAAAGAGAAATTGTCTGATCTAAATGGGCAAGAGCAGTCGTGTCCTCAGACAGCTGTCTCGGTTTGCCTAGCTTTGAGTTTAAGATAATTGAAGTTTCATCAATCTGAGAGCCTTGGGAAAAAAAAAAAATAATAAAAATAGACAAGGGAGAGACAAGTTCTGAGACTCAGAGATCTCTACTTGCAGGGAAGAGGTTGTGGTGAGGTCAGGTGGATTTGGGATCCCCTACCAGGTACTTTAATTAGAGACAGTTACATCTCTATCAGGAAGCATTTTCCCTTTGTAATGTGGCTGTAATGTCCTGAGCCAACATTTGCCTTGAAAAGGGTGGCTAAGCAAATGTACATCTGTGGGCAGGCTGTGGAAAATCTGGCAAAAGAAAGAGATTTCATCTTCCTCTTATCTCGATAGGTTTTACTGGCATTGCCCCTTCTCATCTCTCTAGGGCAACACTGCAGTGACCACTGTAGAGCAAAGTTCACAAGCAGCTTAAATCCATTTTGCTAGGAATTACAAAGGTTAATAAAAGTCTTACTAAGATCATACATGTAGGTCTGATTTTGGGACCCGTTTCCCTGTCAGCAGACTTTGCTCCAATATGAATTAGAGGTTAGCATGTAGATAAAGAGAGGTTGTTTTTTTCTTGCTTTGAAGCATCCCTCCAAACTCAGTGAGCGAAGAAGAAGGTGCAATGAGGATTGCTCACATTTTTCAGAAGTAGGGAAGTGCCTAGTATGTAGTGAGGCTGGTGCCCTAAGCATGTTGAGCACATGCTCTGGCTGAAGATCCAGCTGCCTGCAGAGCACGTTGCACCACTGGAACAGGACTCTGGTTATTCAGAGGGCGTGAAGTTCAACATCCAGTGAAATCGCAATTTCACAGGGATTTCACAGCTGAAAACATTCTCCCACTACAAATAAATACATAACAGTTAAATCCGTGCATCAAGCACAATGCACCGTTAAAGAATGATTCTCCCAAAGTGGAGGGAGGGTCTGTGCACCCATCATGGAGTGAAACTACAGGGAGAAATGCAGCTCAGCAGGACAGCCCACATTTCAATAATGTCATCACTTTTTTTTTTTCTGGACCCATCTCAAGTTGTTTATATCTGAAATTGACACATTTTATTGGGTCTAAGTAGTATCATAAAAAGAATAAAAAGCAGCCCTGACATTTTCTCCTCCCCTGCTGTCTCAGCCGCCGCAGCCCTGAACTTCTCCTGTCTCTATCCAGTCCATATTTCAAAGGAAAGAACCTCAAAAACTTTTTTTTTGCTCTCCAAAGTTTGCTGCAGCTTGAAATATTGGAAGATCTTTTTGGGGGGGTAAAATTACCATAAAAAGTGCTACTTCTTCAGCAAGTCTAAAATTTTACTTTATATTAAAAAGAAGTAAAAGGAGATCTTAACTAAAAAAAGAAGATGGAGAAATGTGTGTGGTAGGAACATTATCTATCACAAGAAAACCAGTGTGGATGGTCCGTGAAATTAGGCTTTTATCACCCCAGAACATGACTATCTTTATCACATAGACTTGATCACATACAAAAGATTTTAGCTAGTGCATAATAACTTCTAATTCTCCCCGTCCTAAATCCCTTAGGAATGGAGAAATCAGCTCTACCTGACCATATCCATGTGCTTTAAAAATCTACCCAGTACCACTACGGTCTCTGACACATCAGATAATATAAGTCAGGCAGGGTTAGTGCCAGAAACAGGCACCATCTGACCTCCAGAGTGATCTGAGACACGGTGATGGTGGTCATGTTTAGCAGGTGTCCACTGAGTCTCTCATCCTCCAATACAACAAAAAAAAGAGAGACTGATGTCATGGGGAGCAATGGGGTGGACTAAAACCACCTTCACTGGTAACAATTGCTTGGCAGCAGATCCATCCAGACTCACGTATATTATAGGAAAACCAGTCACCTGACACTCACTACTGCCCTCTCAGAAGATCACTGTCATTGTCCTCCCCTTTTGGCACCTTATACAAGTTACAACCTATCTGAGATCCTCTGGCCAGCAGGATCCTGGACATGGGGTCAGAAAGCACGAAGCAATCCTGAGCATTGTGCTGTGGCTGGTGGTCTGAACCAACCAACAGGATCAGCATTCTACCTCCCTGAAATTACTGATGGTGCCTCAGTAGGATAATTTTCTTCTTCACTCCCTCTCCTAAATATAGTGCATAGTGAGAGAAATCTAGTTTGCTCTACCCCGAATGCACACGTGGCTGCATTTCAGCTCTTTCTGAAGCAAGCCTTCTCGCATCCAACCTGTCGGTCTGCTGGTAACATTTGTAGAAGACTCTGAATCATGTTGAATTAAAATGTTATGCAGACACATGGTGTTGTTGTTAATCCTTTTAAATCTGTTTCTTTGTACCAGGTCTGCACCAGTCCCTGACAAAGACACCTGCAAAGGGTTAAATCAATAAAGCAAAGAGGATGCCTATAGGCAGCCAGTTCATTTCCCAGTATCAAAGATATTTATACTTTCCCTACGTCTGAGTTATTGTGATAAATATGTTGAGGTTGTATTATTAGTAAGATAGTTGCAATCTCATGGAACTACTTGCTGTAATACAGAATTCATGAGCTCCTGGCAACAGACTGCATTAAACCATTTAACAGAGGTCACTTCTCCAAAGTTTAGACATTTACATTCTAACCAGCAGCCTGGCTGCAAGCAGTGATTTATCCTCAGCTACTCAGCCAGCAACCTGAGGCTGCTGGGGTGCTGAAGACAGTGGCTGTGTTACTGGAACAACTCACCATGACCTGCAGGACAAAACCAAGAAGAAGAGTTAGTTTACACAGGCCTGAAATGACATTTTATTCTTCTTCTTTAGCAAAATAATAAGCTGTATCCACCAGGTTAGAATAGCTATTTAATATGGTCTCCAAAAATAGGAGCAGAGCAAAGTGAAGATGCTGTAAAGAAGCCGTATGTACTGAGACTTACAAAGAGTTTTAGTTTTACAAAGAGTTTAGGTTTTTCTTAAATCAGCATCTTCAGGGACCACAGTGATAGCCAGTGTGCCAGAAACAAAGCTGATAGTGCTACCTACTCCTTTGTAGACTAGGAGTCAGTCCTCAACAGTTTCCTGAAAGAAAGACTACCTTGGAAACCCACCTACAGCTTCCTTGGCTGGCAAAAGGACCTACTAAAGCAAGGGGATAAAAAAAGAGAGATAGTCTCCATTCTGCTCTCTGATTTAGCAAGGAAGGCTCAGAGACAGACAGAAATATCCACACACACTTCAGTGGCCAAAGAAATGAAGACTACAGATTGATAGTGGCTTTGATGATTTACACAAGAGTTTGCATTTCTCCCTGCCAGCAGTTTTTATTACCTGGTCTTCTGCTGCAGATGTCCCATCTAGGAGGGAGTGTTCAGTAGAGGAGTTTCCCCTAAAGAACATTGCCAGATGTGCCCCCTCCAGGTACGACTGCTCACAATCTGCATCCTGAGCATCATTCCCCCACAGCCTCTGGCTGCAAGGCTTGAGCTCCTCCAACGTTGCAAAGACGGGATTTTTTTTCAAAAAAAAAAAAAAGAGGAGATCTGTTTATTGAGGAAAGAAGAATTATAGGGAAGATGGTAGTAATAAAACACCATTCCAAAGTCCAGGCATTTTTTTATTTAAAGAAAAGGATTAGTTTGTGAAAATGCAACTAGGTAAATAATAGGTTAGTCCATCACATAAACACATTCTAATAATAACATTAGTAGATCTAAAACATCTATAGAAGCTTTACCTATTTATCATTTTAACATACATCTATAGTCACAATGAATTTATTAAAATCTTTTATCCCATAATCTCCCTGATCAAACTGGGACAAATCATTGTATTTTGAACATCTTGTTAACAAGCAATTAATCACAGCTCCTAAGTGCAGCAAAGGAGGTAATTTTGATATTTACTTTTCTTGGTGGCATAGGTAATGTGTCCTCCAGAGCTCTCAAGTCCTTGATATCAGTAGAAGTCAAGTGTGATATGTAGAGATGCTTCCCTTCGTGCAATAAAAATGTCATAAGATACCTGTGATATGTATCAGCATTAAAAAAAAACAAAACCAAAAACCAAACAACAAAAAAACAGCAAATTCCCCTTGCACATTCTGACTTCCATGATCTGTTCCCAACTCCTTTCTTGCCAATATCCCACTTCCCAACATCACTTTGTTTTTAATATATCTGAGTTAATGGATGACCTGTGCATTCCTGATTCAGTCTTCTCCAAGTAATGCATATACCAAAAATACCAATCTGGATAAAATACAGAAAATCAATTTATTTCTAGGATTAAATGATACTGTGGCATGCAGGGAAAATCCCTACTGTTTTAATCCTCACATATTGCTACCAGGCTAAATACTGGCTTGATGCAACCATATTATTAAAGATTTTCTTCCCCCTTTCTTTTTTTTAAATGAAAACTTCCCAGCAATCTCCTCTCTGTGTTCTAATACTGTAAATAATTGATCATACTGATAAAACATTTTGGCTGGACCAAAGTTAACATTTACCCTCAATATCTTCAAAATCAATCAAATAAACACTTAAGGGGCTCAGCATGGAACCAGTTTCACAGGGTCCATTAAACTATCATTGCAGTCCGGGCATTTGTTTGAATAAATTGTTTGTGTTTGTTATCATTTCTTAGTAAAACTAATTAAGGAACTAATTGATTGTTTTGTTGTTCTACTAATTAACTCCATATGGTGCACATCTCCATGGAGATACTGTATGAGTTATTGAAACTTCAGTGATTTAACGCGTCACTATTGGATATGGGGACAATTCTTTAAATCTAAGCATCCTTTCTATTTAAGTCTCCTTTTCAGATGTGCTTTCTGTCTTTTCTGCCTCTCTCTTTGGTTATAAGCATCCTATGCATCCAACGACATAAAACCAAGCAATTTGAAAGGCAAGCCAGCCAAAGAAGATGGAGATGTAGACAATTAATATGAGAGGGATTTATTCTGTGAATAAATGAGGAAGATGGTGGCAACTTTGCTTCTTAGCTTTTTTCTTAGCTTTAGTATAATGAGAGTAAAATCTTTAGATTCACTCAGTAGTCAACAGAAGAAGTAATTCAAGAGCAACTCAGCTCCTTCTCCATCTTCTAGATGAGCCACTCTCTGTCTACATAAAAAGCCAAGAAAGATGAGCACATAAATAAGTCCTTTGAGAAATCTTTGGAGTGCCCTTAACCATCACTAAAAGCAGGACTTGTGCAAACAGATCTCAGTAAAGCAATTAGTGATGCTATTTATGTTATTTTACAGGCAACACCTTTTTTGGGGATTCAGAAGATACAGGTTCAGATCTCACCTTTGCTACAGTCTCTTCATGCTTTATACTTTATATGATGTTTGGACAGATCGACCATATGGTATCTAAAGATCCTGAATGTCTGTGTAGCACAAGTTATTCATGTTTCTGGGACAGAGAACCTGTTCCTATATGTCCCTGGCTATTTTTACCCATGGTAAGTCACAGCCTGATGCCCACTCTTGGGTCACAATCATAAGAATTGAATCCAGGATCTCTGATTTTAAAAAGAATTAGGTTTGTCTCTCAGTCATCTCCAAAGTTTGAAGGCAGAGCCATCATTCTATCACTCTAAACTTGTGTAATTATTCCTTCTATTGAGGACAAGACAACAGTTGCTAAGACAGCCCTGTGTTCAGCTCACAGACACAGGTTTTACACACCAAACAAAGTGCACTGCATATTAACTTCAAAAACTAATTTGTACTCCAAAGAATTTTTTGGTGAATAAATAAACACAGCATGGAGTAAATATGCAGAGCTGACTTTAGTGGCTGTCTTTGATGAGAATGGCTGGATAAATCCCTTCAAATTTCATCTGTAGTTGAGCTTAACGATGATGAGAGACTGGACTGGACATAGAAGAATTGCCATAGTATTTCAAGGTTTCAAGCTGTCTAGCTCAGATATAGAGGGCTGAGTGCATAAGCACCGTGTTAAAATGACTTCCCTGGGGTCTGCGCTTGATGATGCGAAAAAGCTTTTGAGTTCCAGTGATCCTGAAAGCCACACTGGCACACACTTTAACTTCCAGTGGAGACACCTATGTCTGCAAGAAGGCAGATGAAAAGGCACCTCCTGGTCCACTGAGTTTGCAGTGAAGCACCTGGAATAAAAACAAGTTTGTATTCTTACTCATGTCCTGAACAAGAAAAGGAAGGAGCTGGATCCAGAATGCTAAAAGCCTTGGTTAGGCTTGGTTAGACTTCTCTGTAGCCTCAGTTTTCCCAGTGCTTGAGATATTTTTCTCTGGAGTCCAAGCATTTAGGGAGGTCTCTGAAAACCTCAGCTCCTACAACCAAGTGAGAACTTGATTCAGGGTTTTTTTAGTCTTTTTTCACAAAGAAATTAGGGTCATGCACTCACTCTGTGTATTCATCCCCTTCCAGTAATGCTGGAATATGTTGGCCATTTTTAACCCAGCTGACCAGAAAGGTAAAGCACATTAAACCACACTGGACTCCTGTAGATTTTGTGAAGATAGGTGGCTGATTAGAAGGCAGACACCCTATGCCTCCAGGGAATATCTGGAATACAAAGTCAACTATGTTAGTAGGTACCAGAGAATTCACATACAGCTGAGCCACTGAAACCTTCTACTATAAGGCTTCAAAAGGGACTCACAGCACTTTGGACATCAGAGAGACCAAGACACACAGTATGGGAGGTGAGGCACCCTCAGTGCTGTGCCTTTCCAACTGCACTCTGGTTTGTTTTCTGATAAGTCTCAAATTCTTGTCATTGAAGGAAAAATAACACCAGAAATGCAACCCGAAGTATGCTTTTTAAGACTCAAAATCCTGAAAGATTTTTCTATGAGTATGTATGTGTGTGTCTACATATATGTATATACACATATATCTGTAAACACAAAATCTCAGACTTTTTAAGCTAGGTTCATGTTTTGGAAGTTTTAGGAGTGTAGTCCAACTTAGTGTTCAAAGGCCAGGGGCTGGCATTGGTTGGATCTTGGTTTTTGCAGCCCTGAGAACGTTCATTCCTGAAGCTGCCATATTACCCAGGACTAAGCTCACCAGGTAGTTAGCAGCAAACACTACGTCTAATGTACGGAGGACTTGTCTTAGGCTGATGTCTTCTCCATTGCACTCACCTGTAGTCAGTGGCTGCTCCTTCCACATTTCAGTCTTCCAAGATCCAACAACAAACCTACCAGGGCGACAGCAAACTCAACCAGCACACTTCATCCTCCATTCCATCTTAATCTAGTTTGCTTAAGTAAGGAAAGGTCCAGAACCACCAGGACACTGCCTGGGGACTGACACAGAGAGACAGAGAGAAGGCAAAACAGGGAACAGGAGGATACTTTTTCTTCCTGGTACTCTTTAGTATTCAGCCTTGACCTATTTTAGCCTTAAGCATTGCGTTGTGACTGATGATTGCTCTCCTCTGGCCTTTGTTTTCAGCTTTCAGATTGTTGATGTATTACAGAAATGATGTTGTCTGAAGCACCTCGACTGATCACCGAGGCAGCAATCAGCTCACCCTTCGATGAGCCATTGAGACAGTCAGGCAAGCGGCCGCATTAGCCTGTCAATTTTGGCTCTTCGAACAGTTAGAACAATTTTGGTGAATTACAAGCAATAGAAAATCACTTTAGCTGCTCATTAGCTGGGAGACAGGAATGATGATAAATGCCCAGGGACTTTGAAAAGGCTTATGCACACACAGCCTCCCTCCACAGCAAGGCCCATTTAACCCTGGTGTTGCTCAGAAAGTAGTGGTAGTTACAAGTCAGCTACCTACTAGGCTCTGCTCATGAACTGGCAAAAAAACCCAGTGTCTAGCAGAAGCCACAGCTTCCAAAATGAAGCATCTGTGGGATTTGAACTTTCATATCTTCTACTGTACTGGAAAAGTGACTCCATCTCACTGTTGTGAGCAATAGGCTGCTATCTTCTATGCAAGGTGGCTACCTATGGCAGGGGGACACAAGAGCAATTTTTTGCAGGAATGTGGCACAAAGTTGTTGTTTTCCATGGTCTGGTTTATCCTTCTGAAACACAGTGACCTCAGCAGGCTTTTATTCTATCCACACACACATTACCCATGCTTTAGGTGCATAAAAGCATGTACAGGACAATGGAGTGGAGAAGGTCTATGGGAGTGATGTGATTGCATTGCTTACGGTTGCTTTCTCATGTGGAAGGAGACCACTGTAAATACTAATAAGGAGTATAAAGGCCTCTTGGTGCAATTGTTTCGTGAGGTTAGAAAGTCCTGTATCAGTATTCCAAGCTGCTGACAATGCAAGTAAGGGCATGTTGCAATGTCCTATACACGAGTTTTGGAGGCTTGATATTAATAGTTGTGGGAAAGTAACTCAATCATAGTTCTTGAACTGGCAGTTTCTGTCTGGGATCCTCTCACAGGTCATATCTCTCAGACCCAAGAGGTGAACTGCTAGGCAAATAGGAGAGGAAAGGATGGAAGAAAAAGGCAGTAGTAGGAGAAATTCTGATAATATAAATCTAGAGCTGCAATAATGTCAGCACTCAGATGCTCCTAAGTCACTCACTCACACACTGGAAGCTGCCTAAACATCATGGTGATAAACCTTGTACGAGAACCTGGAAAGAAGTAAGGTGTTGGAGTAACTGTCTAAAGGATGAGGAATTTTGCAGATGAGGAAAAATAGTTCCCAATTTCATCAGGGTATATAAGGCTGCTAAAGACATCCTAGCAATTTGGGCTCAATTTTGAATTGTAATAGTACTGTGGTTTTGGTACCTCACCTGTCTGACACATATTACCCTTAAATAGATAATGACTATAAGAGGGGCAACCATGAATGAGGCCATCTTTATAGCTCAGCCTACAAAGCACCAAGTATCTGTGATGAGGAAACTTATTGTAAGGACTGAATAATCCAGATCTGGCCCTGAAATTCTGAGCATTCATAGACTGAGCTGAACCTCTGAGCACTTTGTCTCTTGTCTGTTGCTATTTTAGTGTGCTGAAGGACTGGTTCCTCTCACCATGTCATTGAGAATGACAAAGCCTCTCTACAGCATTCAGGAGAATTGGATGGATGAAGGACAGGCAGGACAAAGAAGCTGATATTTTGAGGAGCTTCCTTTATTCAGATCAGGTCTTTTAACTTGCCCTCATGCCTTTGTTCTGCTGATTTAATGATTCCTTCCTCCACGCCTCCCCTCTATTTCCATTTGTGTGGATCAACCACAGCAGCAGGAAACCCTTTAATTGGCAAAAACATTTGCTCAGCTGAAGAGGTTTGCAGGTAAAGGACCACATTCAATGAGGTCCTTTCAGCATGTAGGAGAAGAAATTGCCATACCTTCTCTACTGGCATTAACAGGACCATTTTCTACTTTTTGGATCTGGATGCCAAGATATCCACAACTGGTGAAAACAGGCTTTGTTGCTCTGTTTCCCTGTTTTTATCAGGGAAAGAAGGATGGTATAGGAAAGGAAGCTGGCCTGGGAACTAGAAGACCCAAGTTAAGTTCTCTGTTTCACTGCAAGCTTCCTGTTGGTCTCCCAGTCTTTCCAGTTGATCTCCTTAAGTGCAACACTTAGGCATTGCTCTACAAAGTGCTGCAATATGTAAGACTTCGGAAACTAAGTCCATTAACTTTCAGTTAAGCTTAAGCTTCAATACATCACTCTAAATATGTCACTTGGACATCTAAGTTATTCAAGCCATATGGTTTTTAACAGAATCTCAGATCTATCCCTTTACAAATCTGGCCCTCAGAGTGACTATTGACAGGTCACCCTCTGAGTAACAGCACTCCTGTACCAAGCTGGAGTAATGTGAGATCACTGCACTAAAGCCTGAGACACCAAGGTGTTTCAGTGAGGCACAAAGAGTTCAGATCTGCAGTTCTTGAACTGTGGTCCATGGGCTGCAGCCAGTGGTTTGCAGTTGATCCTCTGTGTTTATAGTGTAGCACTATTCACAAGAAAAATCTGTACCACTTTTGTCACCAAGGGGAAAGACCAACTCAGAAAACTGATCAACTATGATAACTAAAAAGAAAGAGACAAAATCATGCTTTGGAGATTGAGATCTCCATGACAATCAAAAGTAAGGGAATGACATACACCTGGAAGACAGACCAGACCTACCAAGAGACTTCACTAGCTGACATAGTGAGACAACTGACAGATGGAGGAAAGTGATAAACAAGATAACTTGATAAGTCAGATAACTGATGGACTGAGTCAACTTTATACTTTGGTTGATTAATACACTGAGGTGTCATAAAAAGAAGTAAACTCAATACATTAGTCCATCTAATACAGAGATGTGACAGATACATCAAGAATACTAATGTATCAGAACTATGAGACCTCCAGTTGAGCTGGTGTTCATGTCCATAATTGTTACTTTCTGATTCTGCATTCAGATGGACAGAAGCCTGTAGGAGAATATCAAACTTCCACTAAGACCTTTTTAAATAATAATTACTCCGTAGCAGTGCTGGGAAATCTGTTATTAACCTGAGGCCAAAGGCCACTTTGTTAATCAGTCAGGGCTCATATTCTATCAAAAGAATCTAGGGCTGATTGCTGGTCTAATCATAGGGTGACAGCAACTGTCAGACATTATATCTCTACTAGAATAAAAACAACCTTAAGGGCCCATCTTTGCTGGGGGGGTTACAGACAGTGGCTCTCCTGCAGAGGGGTTTGGGGTTGGACATAGCAAAGTGACACTTCCATGACTCACCCACGTGGTGACCCTTGGGTTCTCAATGGGACACCTCCCTGCCTCAAGTGCTATAGCAAGTAGGAGAGGACAAGCTCTGCAGGGTAATAGCTTAGGAACCAGTGAATGATGAGTATCCTCTTGTACACACACTGTTTTAGTTGGTTTCCAGTGCCTGGTACACTGTTACTGAGAGATGAGGGCAACGAAAACAGGAATCAGTGTTGCTCTTCCTCCCATCCAGTTCCTTTGCCTTACACAGCCCAGATGAAATCCTCCCCTTTGCTGACGGCCAGCACTTGCCTGTGACACTTGCCTGTGCACAGCTTAGGTCCCAGGCAAGCTCTTTCCAAGAAAATGAAAGGCCTGTACAAGAGGTTGGAACATGTAGAAGAGAAAAGCAAGAGTACAGTTCCTGAGAGCTCTGAGGGGACAGAGTTATTGAAAACTAAGAAAAATGGGGGACTTGGACTAGAAGGAGGCAATTGAGTTGTAAAGGCACATCAGCTTGCAGGTGAATGAGGGAATGGACTCTATTACAAAGCAGCTTTTGCCCTTGAGCCAACACTTTGCCACCTGCCCTGGGTGAACTCTACCCCAGGTTTATCAAGCAGGGACTCTGAAGGGAGCTACAGCAGCTCCAGGTTCTTTACTCTCAGCTGCTTTATTGAAATTCTCTCCATCTCCCCTCATCTTCTGCTTGTATTACCAGATTATTGAGTCTCATATTCGTCTGTCTCTAAAAGATTAAACTGTCCCCTGGAAAAAGCCATCATGTCCTGGAGGTGGAGATCCCATTTCAACTCCATCCTCCAAAGAATAGAGTCTCTGGAAAGTTTTTCAGGTTGATAAGTTCCTGTCATTATAAGAAATATTCTGGCTGGAAATGAAAGCAAAACCTAAGTGACAGATGCCAGCAGGTTTCTATCCCCCATGGCATAAAACCTCCTCTGCATCTGAGAGACTGGGGAAGGGAGGAACCACTGAAGCCCCTGGCCAGCAATGTGGAGCTCAATATCTCTGCAGTCTCTGTGGGGCAGGGCTAACTTGCTGAGAGCAAATTGCAGGGTGGAAAGAATAACCACAGTTGCAAGGCACAGAGGTGTGGGGACTGCTTCCCATGGCTTTTAAAGAAGAAAGCAGCAGGTACCTCACATAAGACACGTAGAAGTCACAAGGACTCTACCCACACTGCTCATTTTGTCTCCCCTTGTAGCTCTGTACTCCTGACCTTTCCCCCAAAAACTGTCTCTGTAGCCTCCAATCTGCCTCCTATTCACAACAGCAATTTCCTTCCCATTGCTCAGGTCCAGTCCCTGTCAGTCATCCCAGATCTCCCCCTTTTTCCTCCCCTCCCAGGCCACACACAACCAGACCAAGCCGTGGATAAATCTCAGTGTTAGGGTTGTTTTTTCCTTCTCAGATCTAGACCATTGCTCGAACTCTCACTATTGTCCTCATCTTATCCCCATTCTTGACAGCATAAACCTCACAATCTGTCCCTTGCTTGGCAGGTGTGTTACCAAGATGCCACTGACAACCATCTGCATGCTGCCTGCGACACTCCTCTCCCCTTGCCCTCACTCCTGGTTGGTGTCCATAGTTCCTGAATATTCCCAGGGTCACAGCTCAGTGCTCCTTTCCTGAAACTATTCCAGTTACTCAGTCATGCTCCCCAATCCAGTTCAGAAGGAACCACCACTTCACTTCCCCAGCGTGTGTCTCCACCAAACAGGCTGGCCCACCAGCAAGAAGGTCTTTTCATGTTGTTCCCCCATCTGCTTTGTCAGCAAGCGGCGAGCCTAAAAAAACAACCACAGCCTTCGAGTCACACTTGAACTATTCCTCTGCTATCGGTCTTCACGCCACGATAACATATGCAAAGCAACACCCACCTTCCACAGCTCCCTCACCGTAAGCCACAAATCCAACTAATTAAAAGCCAGACTCATCCACATCCCAACAAACATCGCGGTACGTCTCTGCCTTTGCTTGGAGCGAAATGCTAGAAGTGCCCGACAGCAGGCTGTCGCTGTGACTTATTACTGTGTCATACTGTAAATATTATACAGGCCATATGGATTTTCAATACCTGAGCACCATGCTGCCATTAATATCAAATGTAATAAGATATTATATGCATGACAATCACAGAAAGAAATTGCAAAGCTCGGAAACTGCCTGGTGGAGCTATGCACGGTTTGTTTTTGCCATGAAAAAGTCAGAGGAAGCCATAATGAATCATTTAGCTGACGAATTTTATCTCTTTTTCTGTTTGCAAACTGTCTGCCAGCAGATTGTCATTTTCTCAAATGCGGCCATTATTTGGAACTCGTCAGTGGACAATCACTTATGTGTCTAATCATGGGCCATTTCTGAAGGATTTGTTGTGAGTCGGCATCACACTAAATGTGAGTTGATTTGAGCAATTCCCCAGGTCCTGTGATGTGGCTCCTTCCTGACTGGATGAGGTGGTTTGGAAGCTACTGTGGGTATTCAGGACCATGTATGAGACATCTGCTCAGCATACCTCTGGCAATATTTGTTGAAAAATAACTAAAAGTGGGTCTGTGCAATATGTGGACCACTCTCTTCCAGCTGCGTTAGCAGGTCAGGGCTAGCTGGATGATGACACCAGCAGGTTTCTCTGACCTGACCCTACACCATACAGACTGAATGATGGCAACACGAAATCAAGAGCACAGTTTGACCTTGCAGGCATTAAACCCTCACTGAAGTCCCCACAACACTGGCTGCTTTCCTGGCTAATGAGGCTGAGACATTTTCTGCTATAACCTCCTAAATGCAATGGCTTGGTGACAAGGAACTTCACTGAGTTCAGGCCAACAGGGCCAGTATTAACCTGGAGAGAGAAAACCATTACTTTGTCTCCTGAGGATACTTTTTTCTTACTGAAAGGAACCAATTTCACGAACTTGATAGAAAACATCTTCCTTTCCATACTCTCCCTCCACACATCTATGCTGGCTGACAGTAATATTAAGACAGCGCCCTTTGAGTATATGTAGCTTATAGGACTGACCATTTGCATAATGGACTATTCTCCCTAGTGCAGAGTGTGACATGAATAGCTTACACACACTTTATTAGAGATTTGATGTAGTGCCTTTCACAAGAGTCAAAGCACATTGCCAAACAGGAAAACAAGCAGCTCACAAAGCACATGGATAAGCACGTCAAGGAAGAATAAAAGGAGATTAGACAGGGTGGGGAAAAAGTATAAAAGAACTTGAGTTAGGTTTTAAATGCATTAATGAGCCCATGGTATCACTCTCTGAAAGGAAATTTCTACCAGGCTGCAGAGCACAAGACAAAAAGCTCAAAGTGGGGAATTTGAATCCAGTGACAACACAACCACCAAGAATAAATCTGACAGTAAATGCAGAGAGGAAACCCAGTGCCTGAATGGTGGCAGTAATGACCACAGCTCCCATTCATTTTTATCAGGTACCTCTAAGCTGTAGCTATCAGAGGGATTTGGAAAGAAGATAGACTCTCCCCATTTTAC